>NW_028175364.1:0-208191 GCF_965226575.1 Pagrus pagrus | reverse complement strand
AGCTCATATCTGTAAAGGAATGTTTGCCTTTCAGAAAACAAAACCGCAATTAAAAGCAGAGGCAAGGGACATGTTTTCCTACATTTGTAAAAGGCCTTTTTTTTTACTCTGGTATGGTTAGTCCCTATTCAACGTGTAAAACCAAAATACCTTAAGAACATTCTCGTGTCCATGTTGAAGGATAAAATTTACAGGTTTATGGCCACTGATTAGAAAAGACAGACCTAGTTTACATTTCCCTAAAGATAGCCATTTCACACAAAGAAGAATAAACCAGACTTGAATCTGAGCCAAGTAATCCATCTGTGATTTAGTCAGGTTTTAGCAATACTGCTGAGACCATGGAATGTTTTGAAAGCCTGACACTGAACACTCACGCACATCAGCTAGTCAAAAGCCATTGCATTTACAAACTGCATCAGAACACTTTATACCAGAAACAAACAACAAGAAACATGCATGTTGTTACAAGGACATGCTTACTTTTAGTGCCAGATTAGGGCATGCATGACACATCAAGTTCTCCTGTTCACAAATACATTACCACAAATTAATAATTTAGACTTTCTCAAAAGACACCCTAGACTGTGATGGAGTACATGGCAAGTTAGTTTCAAATAAGGTGATTTCCTTACAATTCTATTTTTAAACATGGGAAATTAAATTGACATTCAACAATTTCAGGAACAGTGTTTTGCTGAGAAATCAGACTTTAGGAAAAAAAACAATGCTTCAGTACCAGCCTTTTCATTGTATTCTCCATACTATTTAAGCTGAATTTTCCTTTTGAGGGCTGTAATGCGGTTATAAACACAACATTTCAACTTCTGTCAATTCCGACTCTTCAGAGCTTGTGGTTCAGCCCTTAAACATTTCTCGCATTCACTCTTTGATGGTACAATACAAAAATGGATGAATCGATTCATTCGTCTCTCTACTGCCTCTACTTCTGCTTGCTGCCAGGGTGTTCCTTTACCTGTAAGTGAGGACAAAAACAAATGTTTAAATAAAAGTAAATGGAAGGAGCTACAGTTCCTATAAGTTGTAAGTCTTGTATGAGTATATGTATACCTACATCTATAGTAAAAGTGAAATTATGAGGCTGGTCAGACCTGGTATTACCATATGTCCTAAGTGATCTGATATAAACAGCTCTGTCTGTCAGTTCACAACTGACATTAACATGCGTCCGAGTGACCACTTGTGATCACATCTCACTTTACTGCACTATACAGATTAACACGTACATCACCAAATCACAAATAATTGAGAATTTGTCAGAGACAGTGTTTCACAAAGTTTCTCCCAATTCAACAACTCACAAAATTGAGCTTTTTTTTAGGGAGTTTGGGGACTTTCTCCATGGGTGACAAACAAGAAGCCTACATTGGTTACTGTTTACTGTATTTTTAATATTTAACATGTTCACCGTCAATACAATGGTGCATGGTAATGGTAAGCTGGTAATTTGAGGGGCAGAGGTTGCATTAGACTTTGTCAGTGTCCGCCATTTTGGTGGACAAGGTCCTTAAATATCATAATATAGTTTTGTGGTCATTTGATATACAGGGAAAAAAAAAAAAACTACAGAAAAGTGACCACATGTACTTAAATTCTGTCAGTTGATTTGATAAACCTGATAGACATTCCATTTCAAACACCATTTCCCTTTATACAAATGGCAGCAGCAGAATTTTTTTTTTTTTAACTTTTTTTTTATTGGGTTTTGCAGACGTATACATTTGTATAAGGAGTTAAGTATACATTTTTTCTTTTTAGAAAAACAACAGAAAGAAAAAGTGGTCACTGAGGCATTGCTGCATGCCCGAACAACTTGTATAAAACTAGAACAACCACAATGAAGAAAATTAAATACAAAAAGTTGAAAAGTAGGACTAGGACAGAAATAGACAATTAGAAAGAAAAAGGAAAAAAAAAAAAGAAAAGAAAAAGAAACAAATAAGAAATACAGGCACATCAATCAGGTAACAGTAAACTGCAATACAGAAAGCAACAGAAATCCCAAGTCAAAGTAGCGACATATAACCCTCATCACAGCAGAAATAACATATCCACCTCTCTCTAAAAATCTCAGTCCAGTAATTATACAGACCCTTTCCAAAAAATTAGAATATCATGGAGAAGTTTATTTATTTCCATAATTCCATTCAAAAAGTTAAACTTTCATAGATTATAGATTCAGGGCCCACAATTTAAACGATTTCAAGTATTTATTTGTACATAATTTGGACTTCCAGCTCATAAAACCCACGAAAACAGGAATTCAAAAAATTAGAATACTGTGAAGAAATCAGCCCAAATTTTGCAGGGCACGAATGTTTTAAACTTAGTGTCACACACTAATCATCTACTAAACTCAAAGCACCTGCACAGGTTTCCCCAGGTGTCATTAAATTGCTTCACTTTGGTTCAATCATCATTGATACCCTCCATAGGATGGGTAAGCCACAAAAGTTCATAGCTAAGGAGGCTGGCTGTTCACAGAGTGCGGTGTCCAAGCATATCAATGGAAAGTCTAGTGGAAGGGCGAAATGTGGCAGGAGAAGATGCACCAGCAGAAGAGATGACCGTGGGCTTCAGCGGATTATCAAACAGAGAAGATTCAAGAATCTGGCAGAAATCCAGAAAGAGTGGAATGAGGCGGGAGTCACAGCTTCAAAAACCACCACATTCAGACACATCCGGGAGATGGGCTACAACTGTCGGGTTCCTCGGGTCAAGCCACTGCTGAGCCTGAGCCAACGTAGGAAGCGTCTCAACTGGGCCAAGGAGAAGAAGGACTGTACTGTTGGCCAGTGGTCCAAGGTCCTCTTTTCAGATGAAAGTAAAGTGTGCCTTTCATTCGGGAACCAAGGTCCAAGGGTTTGGAGGAAGACGTGTGAGGACCTAAACCCCATTGAGAATCTATGGGGTATTATCAAGAGGAAAATTAGGGGCACCAGACCCAAAAACAAAGAAGAGCTGACAGCAAGCATCAAGGAAATCTGGGCTTCCATAACTCCCAGGCAATGCCACAGGCTGATTGCCTCAATGCCACGGCGCATCGAGGCAGTGATTAAGGCAAAGGGATTCCCAACCAAGTATTGAAGATTGACATATCGTTTTGAAAGTACCATATTTTGGTTGATTTGATGTGATCCTAATTTATTTCTTTTTTTTCCTGCAAAAACTGAGAAGTAAATGGTGATTTCTTCACAGTATTCTAATTTTTTGAATTCCTGTTTCCGTGGGAGCCAGAAGCACAAATTATGTACAAATAAACAAATACATACTTGAAATCGTTTAAATTGTGGGCCCTGAATCTATAATCTATGAAAGTTTAACTTTTTGAATGGAATTATGGAAATAAATAAACTTTTCCATGATATTCTAATTTTTTGGAAAGGGTCTGTATAGAGATGGACAATGCCAGAGCATTTGCAGGAGATTGCTGACACCTATCACAAGTTGGGGTTACCTATCACACCCTCATAAATGTTATTCAGTGCAAATTAGTATACCGTACCTATTATACCTGGTTTGACTGGCTAAGACTGTATTGCACAAATAGAAGATTTATGTACCCGTCTCAAAATCTCTGTCCAGACTTCCTCTGATATCGCTACCCCCAGGTCCTCCTCCCAGAGAGACTTTATTAAGCCTAAGGGCTCTGAACGTAAAAGAATCATTTGGTTATAGATATGAGATAGAGCCTTTAAGAGTGGTGATTGGTATCAAGAAAATCATCCAAAGCTGAGTCAGAGGGTAAATTAGGAAAGCTAGGAAAAGTGTCATGACAATGCTTCGGACTTGTAAATATCTAAAGAAATGTTGCTTAGAAAGTGAGAATTTGTCTGGAAGTTGCTGAAATGAAGCAAAGACATTATTGATATACAGGTCTTTAAAGTTATGAATGCCAAAATGTGTCCACCTTAAGAAAACCCTGTCTATAAGGGAAGGAGGAAATGCATGGTTAGCTGCAAGTGGTGCATACATAAAGAAAGTCTGTAGGCCAAAGTAGCGCTTAAACTGAACCCAGATCCTGAGTGAGGTCTTAATCACATTTTTGGTGTAGGGAAAAAGTGGAGGAGTGGATAGGGGAGTGCACTAAGGTTTTCAGGGAGACTGGCTTTGCTGAACTTGCCTCCATAACCAGCCATGCTGGGGGAGGATCAAAAGCCTCATATTGAAGCCAGTATTTAAGAATCCTGATATTGGTAGCCCAATAATAGAATCTAAGATTTGGCAGGGCCAGCCCTCCCAGTGGCTTCGGTCTTTGTAAATATTGTTTGCGCAGCCTAGGAATCTTTTTATTCCAGATAAATTCTGAAATCAGGCTATCTAGTTTATGGAAAAAAAGACTGAGGGAGGAAGATTGGTAAGCACTGGAACAGGTAGGAGAGTCTTGGGAGTATAGGGAGTATATTCATTTTAACGGAGTTGACACATGCAATCAAAGACAGATTGAGCAGAGACCATCATTCAAAGTCTTTCTGGATTCGGGTCAATAGGGGGGCAAAGTTAGCTTTGTAGAGGTCTTCAAATGTATGTGTAACATGGACTACAAGATATACAAAACTATAATGGGCAACTTTAAAGGGGAAATTTTCCAGGGGATACATCTTAGCAGCGGGGTTAATGGGAAATATCTCACTTTTGTTCAGATTTAACTCGTAACCAGATATTTGACCAAATGAATGAAGGGTGGCAAGAGCAACGGGAACTGATACAGGCAGGTCAGATACATATAAAAGTAGGTCATCTGCATAAAGGGAAACTCTCAGCTGAGTATGGTTGCTAAATATGCCTGTAATAAGGGGATTAGACCAAGGGCTATCGAGAGAGGTTCATTTGCGATTGCGAATAATAAGGGGTTCAAAGGACAGTCCTGTCTAGTAGAGCGATAAAGGCGAAAATATTCTGATTGGATATTATTTGTCCTGACTGAAGCTTGTGGGGCTGAATAGAGCAACTTAATCCATGAAATAGTTCTCCAAGGCATAGAAGAGGTAATCTCACTGAACCCTATCGAATACCTTTTCGGCATTTAACGAAACTATGGCTTCAGGACGTTGTAAAGTACACAAACGTCTAAGGTTAGAGAAAGAGTGCCTATTTCGAATGAACCCCGTTTGGTCCAAGGAAATGATAGAAGGGAGGAAGGATTCCAGGCGTAGGGCTAATAGTTTGGATAACAATTTAAAATCAGCATTCGATAAACTTAATGGACGATAAGAGGTGCAGTCTAATGGGTCCTTGCCTTTTTTAAGGAGAAGGGAAATGGAGGCTTGATTGAGAGTTTGAGGAAGGCGGCCCGATTCAGATGATTCATTGATCATATCCAATAACAAAGGGGCAAAAACTTTTGCCAAAACTTTTTGAAAATTTGGTGGGAAAGCCATCTGGCCCAGGACTCTTCCCATTTTGCAGAGATGAAGCAGCTGTATTAAGTTCAGTAATAGTGATTGGCCTCTCTAACTCTTCCGCAGCTGCTTGCTCAAGCGAGGGTATGACCAAATTTTTTTTTTAAAAATGTCAAAATCAGGAGTGACATCTTGATCAGATGAATAGAGAGACGTGTAAAATTCCTTAAACACATTGTTAATTTCCATGCGTTCAGTGGTGTTACATGAGTTAGTCTGAATTTGTGGGATAAGGTGAGATGCTGATGCCTGACGTAATTGGTGCTCTAACCATTTGCTGGCCTTATCTCCATGCTCATAGAACTGGGACTCTGTTTGTAGGAGAAGTTCAGTAGTACGTCGTGTCGTCAGAACATCGAATTCTGCCTGTAAACAGAGGCGCTATTTATATAGCTCTGGAGGTTTGCAAGTAGCATACAACCTGTCAAGTTTAGATATAAGTTGTGTCAGCTTAGTTAATTTTTTCTTTCTAAGTTTCTTCTCATAACCTGTGTAGGAGATTATCTCCCCCCGATGTATGCCTTTAAGGCCTCCCATAGTACCGAGGCAGATACATCGGGTGTTTTATTAGAACTCACAAAAAAATCAATTTGTTGTGAGACAAAGTTAACAAAATTATCATTTGAAAATAAGCGTGTATTGAGACGCCATGGTGCATGCGTAGAATTAAAGTTCTTAAAGCATATATTCATATCAAATCAAACTATTTATATAGCACTTTTCATACACGGGCGTGCAGCACAAAGTGCTTTACACATGAAAGATAAAACAATAATAAAGAAAGCGCCTCCCTCCCACCCTCCATACTGCACACACACACACACACACAACTGACAATTGGGAGACATGGCAAGGCACTGAGGATTGAGGAAGCGCCACCTTTGGGGTCGTCCATATTGGGAGGAGTCACAGGCTGTGCCACAGGGGGCACCAGTGCTCAGGCCCCCCGACCCCAACAGACCCGAGGCCGGGCCGAAGGGACCCAAGGACAGCACCCCCAGCAGCAGCCCAGACACAACTAACCCTAACCCTAACCCTGTGGAGGACCCCCTGGGGAAACACTGGAGTTAAACCTTAAAGACTAAAAACATAAGATAGGATAAAAACCCCGACAAAAGATAAGTAAATAGAGTGAACAGTTAAAGGATAAAAATACATACGATAATGAATAAAATAAAGTAATACCGCAGATAAATAAAACAAATACAATTTTTTGGCTGTTCCACAGGTGGGGGCCATAGTGGCTAAATGCCACCTTACCATGGGTTTTAGTTCTTGGTTTTGGTATGGATAAAAGGCCGGTGCCAGAGGACCTCAGTTTCCGCAAGGGTTGATATGGTAAAAGCAGGTCAGATAAGTAGCAGGGCGCAAGGCCATTAAGACATTTAAAAAACAGTAAAAGAACCTTAAAATCAATCCTGAAGTGGACGGGGAGCCAATGCAGCGACTCTAAAATCGGTGTAATGTGCTTCCGCCCTCTGGTCCTCGTCAGCACGCGTGCGGCTGAGTTTTGTAATAGTTGGAGATTTAAAATACTCTTTTTGGGAAGACCAGAGAACAGGGCATTACAGTAATCTAAGCGACAGGAAATAAAAGCATGCATTAGCACCTCCGTACTGGCCTGGGAGAGAAACGGGCGGACTCTGGCTATGTTCTTTAGATGATAAAAACCTATTCTCGTCATATTTTTTATATGTGGAATAAAATTCAGCTCAGAATCAAAAATCACACCCAGACTTTTTACTGACTGTGTTGGATTAAGATCTTGTAGTTTTGGTAAAAAAGTTTCTCGCTCTGGCCTTCAGGACCTATAACTAAAACCTCAGTTTTGTCCTGGTTGAGCTGTAGGAAATTCACTGCCATCCATGACTTGATGTCTACAATGCAGTTAAAAAGGGCATCAATTTGCCCTGTGTCATCAGGAGACAACAATGTACAGTTGTGTATCATCAGCGTAACTATGGAAGCTGATGCCGTGTCTCCTGAATTGACCCTTGGGGAACCCCACATCCACTTTAGTTGCCTCGTAGTAATAGGGGCGTGATCAGAAATAACAATAGCATCATATTTACAGTTCGATACCGATGACAGCAGTCTATTATCAACCAAAAAATAATCAAAAGGTGAAAGTGTGATGGACCTGAGAAAAGAAAGAATATTCCCTCTTAGAAGGGTTGAAAAAGCACCAGACGTCGGTGACAGCAAATTCCTTCATAAAGGACTGGATTTCCTTAGCCGACTTCAATGGAGCGCAAGCTCTGGAGGAGGAACGGTCCAGCTGATGGTCAAGCCAGCAATTAAAGTCTCCACCTAATATTAATAGAGGTGGGTGCAATTCATCGATGTGGCGATGCATCGCGATGCGTCACGTGACGATTCGGCATCGATTAATTAACGTCGATGCTTTGCTAGGTCCGCGCATTTAGACAGAAGGCGGCAAATTGGCGGTCTGTTTTGGTCCGCCAATTTGACGCCTCTGAGGGTACACTTACTGCCGCCTCCATTGCTATCTAAATCCGAGGCGTCAATGTCCCGGCAATTGCGGGACATAGGCGGAGGTGTCGATAACGTGCACTGTTGTGCGACCCGCAGCCGGGAGTTTTAAAACCAGGAAACAGCTGATCACAGCAGTCAGTTCATCACTTCATCCGCGGATGTCAAGATGAGCAACTGGAAAGCCGCTGAGATCCGGGAGATGCTACCGTCTCCTCGGTCTCTGTAGCTGACAGCTAGCGGACACAACCAAACAGCTAGTAAATCAAATCAAATCAAATCAAATTTTATTTGTATAGCCCAAATTCACAAATCACAGTTTGCCTCAGAGGGCTTTACAATCTGTACAGAGACGACACCCTCTGTCCTTCGACCCTCGATTCGAGTGAGGAAAAACTTGCCCCAAAAAAAAGGCCCTTTTAACAGGGAAAAAAAAAATGCGGAAGAAACCTCAGGGAGAGCCACAGAGGAGGGATCCCTCTCCCAGGACAGTAGTAGCTGCTGACTGTCAGCTGTTGTGTAGCGGCAAGTTACGAACGGTCGCTACTTTCAAATTAAAAGCCCCCCGCTAAGAACCCAGTTCTAAAATCCAATGGGGTGCAATGTAAAGCTCTTATTTTGAAGACAACTTTGTTGTCACTGATCACTGCCCAACTTCGTGCTTCACGCCACGTCACGTCACATGTTTACGCCTCATTAAATCCAGGGCTTGACTGTTTTCAGTGTTTTCCGCCAATAGAGGGGGCTCTCCTGCAAGTGGAGCTTTCCCTGGTCAAAGTTAAGTAGGTCAAAGTGCAAATGTTTACATAGTCATAAAATAAAATATTTTGTGTCTTTGAAAAATACAAGTCAAATGTTCAAAAAACCTTGTTATTTACTTTATGAGTGTAGTTTTAGGAGACTGAGTTAATTGATAGGCTATTTATTTACAAATATAGCCACAGATGAAGACAAAATCAATCTTGTATGGAAAAAAGCATAAAAAATTGCAATAATCGAAGAATCGTGGCCAATAATCGAATCGAAGCTCCCATAATCGAAATCGAAACGAATCGTGAGGTACCCTTGTTGGAACACCCCTAAATGTTAAGTGATGTGACGACAAATCAGAGCGATTTAGAAAAAGGCTTTTACAGAAAGCATCGTTGTCACAATTGGGAGCATAAATGTTAGCCAAAACCACCCGGGTGTTGTGGAATCTTGCCAGCAACTATGATAAATCTGCCTATTAGGGTCAGAGATGGTAATGGAACGCACAAAGGGAACAGATTTATGTAACAAGATGGCTGCACCCCGAGATTTGCCTTGAAATGAGAAATGATAAGTCTGACCTACCCATCCCCTCTTCAATTTAGAATGGTCCGAGTCTCTGAGGTGGGTCTCTTGCAAAAAAATCACAACGGCACCAAGATGGTAAAGATGGTGCAGTATCTTACTTAGTTTTATAGGATTATTGAGCCCTTTACAGTTGAAACTAGTGAATCTAATGGCACACTCACTGGCTGAAGTTGCATTAGATGGGGTCATAGCCAGCTAACAGGAGTATTATGTAAGAGATATTATGATGATCTGAGGCAAAGCTGGAAGTGAAAACTTGACTGATGTAAGACAAGAAGAAACAAAACAAAAAGAGACAGAAACAGAAAAAGAATAAACCTTTCCGTACCTTTCCCCTCCCACCCGTCCCTCCACCCACATGGACTTTAGCAGAAGCATCCCCCCAATCTGTCACACCTCTTGAAGAGAGCCTATAATAAACAACTGAAGAACTACAACTAATTAGGCGTTGGAACTGTAACATGGGGTAAAGTCAATGAAATTACACTGTAATAAATGTACTTATAACCAAGCCAGGTAACTAAAGCTGACTAATAAATCAATACATTAAACAATCCTATTGAACAATAATACGAACATTAAGCAATAAAGAACACTTGCAGCATCTCACAATCAATTGTGTCATAACAGTAAGGCACCTATAGTGCTACAGTTTTTGCCTGAGGTATTCCTGCATTCAAGTGGTCACTAGGGCTGGGCGATATATCGATATGAAAAATATATCGATATATTTTTAAATGTGATATGGAATTAGACCATATCGCATATATCGATATAGTTCCTTGCTCCAGGCAAGCTGCTGACCCGGAGCTCTCTGCACTGCTCCCCCCGCCCCTCCTTTTTCACCACAGAGGGGGGAGGGGCAGGAACACACACTCCGGCACTCTTCAACAAACATGGAGGAAGCAACAACGTCTGCGGAGCACACACATCCCTAAACTTGTGTATGAAAGACACGTAGACTTGTAGTTCATCAGACTTGTGTTTTTAAAGACTGGACATTTGACAGGACTACAGACGGTAAGGGGAGACGATTAGCCCGGGTCAACTTCCTTAGCCGCTGTCGGACACCGCCTTTCTTTCCCCTCTTCCTCCTCCTCGTCTCACTCCAAGTGTTTGTAGAGGTGCGCATAAAGTCATTGTTGCAGTTAAAAACATATTCGTCACTGGAAGGGGAAAAGTCCACAGTTAGATCCACTGGGAGACCATGGGATTGAAATCCGAAAAGGATGTCATGACTGTATTGAATCCTACTTGTGTGAGGAGGATTGACAACCAGTCCCAGTGTGAGATTCAGCGTGGCCGTCAGGAAAAGTAAAAATACTATCTACCATCTTCGACTCAAGCGCTACAAAACTATCTGAAAAGTGCGCATAAGAGCGTTAAAGACAGGATGCCACTGGTTTGGAAGTTAGTAAACACTGTTGAGTTAATAAACAACTAAAAACACACACACGCCAACGCCTTCTGCCGGTCGCCACAAGAGCAGCGCCCAATATATATACACTCACCGGCCACTTTATTAGGTACACCTGTCCAACTGCTCGTTAACGCAAATTTCTAATCAGCCAATCACATGGCAGCAACTCAAAACATTTAGGCATGTAGACGAGGGCCGTTTCTCAATACCCAGTACGCAAGTTCGAACTTGTGAACTCCGGGAGTCTGGACTTGCGGAGTTCAGTTGGAAGAACGAACTCCCGGGGGACGGGAGGACGGGAGAACGGGAGGACGGTCTTTCTGCAATTGGAACAGGAACGTACTTGATGACGCCATCGTCATCGTCTTCGCTGGTTTCGGCACTTCAACTTCTGGTTATTTTCTGATTAAAATAAAAAATAAACCCAATAAAAAAACTCCGTTTCATTTGTATATTTTAATATATATTATATGCAGATATAATATAGAATTTTCTTTTTATACAGATATGAATATAGAATTTCAGAAAAGTGGCTATATAAAGGGCGAGTGGCGGGAAAATATTGTGGGTTTTATTGTAGTGGACAGAGCAGTGACGCAGCGGCAATTGAAGCACTAACTATCTATTTATTTTGTTATTCATACTGTTATCGTTAATATTGTTGTCAAATTGACGACATATGGCGCAGTTGGTCGCTACTTTAATCGCCGGGGCGATGTACAAGGAAGCGGAAGACGAAGCGGACTGTTTGAGGAGGAGCATCCGCCGGAGGAGTGCCGGCATTCGGCGACGGACAGAGAGGAGGCGTGCCATCCTGGCATGTCTCTCTGGAAAAGTTAGTTTGTGTAATCATAACATTTTATTTAGTCCTAATTTAAAAAAATGACGTGACCTTTTTGAAAATTGCTGTTATGTTTAACTACAACACCTATAGGTTTGTTCACATAACTATATAATGCATAGAATTTCAAGTCTAACAGTTTTATTGTATGTGGTCCCTGTCAAATTAACTCAACTACTTTTACTACATTGATTACTATACATGATTAAAAACAGACTTCATAATAATAAATCGATGATTACATACACTATAATAATAAATAACTAATAAATCAAATATTTCCTCTGATATAGGACCAAGGCCCTGTGCATATGTATGCACAGCTGAATGACCAGGTGCCTATCCTGGCCACATTCTTTTCTGGGGCTGAAGTGAAGCCGGCGTTCAGGCTCTCCAGGGACAGCATCACCATGCTGCTCCAGATGTTGCCCCGGGAGAAGAGCCATGGATGGAGCCATGAGCTGGAGGTGCTGGTGACACTCTACTGGCTCGCCTGTGGAGCGTCGTACCGGGTCACCTCCAATGTCTTCTCTGTACCACAAGCCACTGTGTGCAGGATTGTGCACAGGGTTGTGGAGGAAATGATGACCATCCTGCCTAGAGTGATCCACTTCCCCAGGGCTGAGCAGATGGCAGAGGTGGGGGCTGGCTTTGCGCTGCTTGCCGTGCATGAGGCATTTCAGGCTGCTGCTGGTGCCATCGACGGGTGCCATATAAAGATTGTTCCTCCTGCTGAGCCACAAAAAAAAAGCTATATAAATAGAAAGCTCTTCCCCTCCATTATACTCCAGGGAATGTGTGATGCCAAAGGCTCTTTCCTGGACATTTATGTAGGTCAGCCAGGGTCAGTGCATGATGCACTGGTCCTCCGGAGGTCACCATTGTACCACCAGGCCCTGTATCCACCAGCTGGATACTTTCTACTGGGAGATGGAGGGTACCCATGCCTGCAGCGCCCTGTGGCCATCATGACCCCGTATCGCCAGCCTGTAGCAAGTATGAAAACATACACAGACACGCACACACAGATAATTTGGGGAGTTTCAAATACACTATACATTTTCACATTTTACATTTAAATATTTCTTTCTAACCTTGAATAGCCCAAGTTGAAGCCCGCTTCAACAGGCACCATTCAAGGGCAAGGAACATAATTGAGCGCACCTTTGGGATCCTCAAGACAAGGTGGCGCTCAATCTTCCTGAGGGCCCTTGAGATCCGGCCCGTGTTTGCCCCAAAGGTGGTTGGTGCCTGCTGCATCCTCCACAACATATGTGTTGTAGCTGAGGACATCCTGGAGGAGGAGGTGGAGCAAGAGGAGGACGAGATGGTGGAGGTCCCCGGCGGCGAGGCTGACCCAGGAATTGAAGAGGGGGATGAAAGGGGCCTGGCAGGGAGGGAGGTCCGGGGACGTCTGGCTGCCCAGCTCTCTGCTCCTCGGGACCTGCCTGCATGTCTGGGTGAACATGATTACATCTAGAGAGTAAATATTCACTCGCGCTCTCTAGATGTAGTCATGTTCACTTGGGAGTGTGTAAATATGTACATATGGTTAGATGTCAATGTATATATTGTGTAAATCAGATGAATATAGATTGTATAGGTGTAAATATGTTGTACATATGTAGTATGTATTTTTTTTATATTGTATTTTTTTCAGGTTAGCCCAAATTTAAATTCAATGAAATCACTGTAAATTATATTTTTTCTTTTCAATGTAATTGGTTTTGTTTTTTTGGTTCATTCTAATTTAAACACAACTGTAAATAAAAGTATATATGTTGTCTATCCAATGTTCTTTTTTGTATAAATGTAAATAATTACACATATTGAATATGTACAGTATCGCTTAAATATGAATTGTCTCAAACACATTTTAAACAAAATTTAATAAACACAAGAACACAGAACAAAAAATAATTAAATATCACAACACACAACTAAAACTTATTTACAAGCCTCTCAAACAATGAGAGGTACCTCTCGGTCCTGTCAGCTGCTGCCCTCTCCCTCTCCTCCTCCCTAACCAAGGCCTCTCTCTCTCTCTCATCCTCTCTCTCAGCTTGTCTTTTCAAAAAGTCCAACAGTTCATTCTCCCTCTTCCTCTTTCGTCCTGTCCTGCTTTCCTCTCTTTCCTCTCTCACTTCATCTTCCTCTGCAGAGGTAGAGGCCGGGGTGCTGCTGACCACGCCACCTGGCGTGGCACTGGCCACAACCAGGGGCGGGTTGATGGCATGCTGCCCCTGGAGTACAGCGTCCATGAGGCTGTACCACTGCCAGGTGGCAGCGGTCACACTCCCGGCCTCTACCCCTTTCCCAGTTGGTGGGTCTTTTAACTCCTAGAAATAAGTTATTAATCATTACATTGTGACACTGAAAGTCTTTGTTTGGTTTAATTTATGACATGAGAAAAAGTATTTTTTTCAAAAATCAGAAAAATCCAACAGAGCTTTCCATCACCATTTTAAACACAAAGATATAATTGGTACCTTATACTTGTCCTTCAGATTGTTCCAGTGATGGGAAGGCCACATATTCTAACAAAGTCCCTTGGAAAATACATAAATACATTAAATTGCATACTCCTCCATAATATGGTTTATGACTGGCAAAGTCGAACCCTTCCCCAGATATACAGGCTATGATGAAAATAATATACTCACTCCCATCCCGTCTTTGCAGAGTTTTTACGCCCTGTGAAAAGGGCCTTGTTCTCCGAGCGCCATTTGATCAGGGCCCGGGTCTCCTCAGCTGTCCCTTGAATGAAATTACGGTCGACAGATTTAATACACAAAACCGTACATTTTTACACTTCTGATGTGTTTAAGTAGTCAAGCTAATAGGGAACAACAGGGAGTATGAGCGGATAACGTTACGCGTTTTGGTCGGCGACAAGTGCTTCATGTTAAATGAAATATAAAACTTAAATAAAACCCTCGCACCCCACACAGACCAATTTATCCGGTATCAAAAACCCTAAAGTATTTCGTTTCAGACACTTACCCATTAAATGCAAAGTGAACGGTCACGTTTTACCACTACAACGATACAGAACCAGCGGGCGGCTGATTTCAGAGGGTCACGCCGGGACACGGCTGTAATCTGCGGGGTAGCAGTAATGCTAAGCACCCGGGCCAATTTGCTAGCAGCTAGCGGAGTACGATAGCTGTTAGCGGGTGGTTACCACCGAAAACGTCGAAGCAAAAACTACGTGCGGCAGTAATGAATCGACCACAGCACTAATTTGCTGTTATAACATTCTCGTACAAAAAATTAAAACTTACATTTCGTGACCCTAAATCAAACGTTTAAAACTTGTAACTTACAGTTGTGAGTCCGCTCCTCGGCCATTGCTATCACGAAATGCATTCTGGGATACGTAACTTCCAAAAGTCCACACAAGTCTCCACCGATGCATCCTCGATGAAACGGGTGGGGCGAGAACACATCCGGGGTATTCGACCGTACTTGGCCAGATGCGAACTTTGAATTGGAACAGTACTTGGTCCGGTGCTGATGACGTTTCTCAAGTCCACAAGAACAGAAGTACAGAGAAGAACGCATATTGAGAAACGGCCATGGTCAAGACGATCTGCTGCAGTTCAAACCGAGCATCAGAATGGGGAAGAAAGGTGATTTAAGTGACTTTGAACGTGGCATGGTTGTTGGTGCCAGACGGGCTGGTCTGAGTATTTCAGAAACTGCTGATCTACTGGGATTTTCACGCACAACCATCTCTAGGGTTTACAGAGAATGGTCCGAAAAAGAGAAAATATCCAGTGAGCGGCAGTTCTGTGGGCGCAAATGCCTTGTTGATGCCAGAGGTCAGAGGAGAATGGCCAGACTGGTTCGAGCTGATAGAAAGGCAACAGTAACTCAAATAACCACTCGTTACAACCGAGGTATGCAGAAGAGCATCTCTGAACGCACAACACGTCGAACCTTGAGGCGGATGGGCTACAGCAGCAGAAGACCACACCGGGTGCCACTCCTGTCAGCTAAGAACAGGAAACTGAGGTTATAATTCGCACAGGCTCACCAAAATTGGACAATAGAAGATTGGAAAAACGTTGCCTGGTCTGATGAGTCTCGATTTCTGCTGCGACATTCGGATGGTAGGGTCAGAATTTGGCGTCAACAACATGACAGCATGGATCCATCCTGCCTTGTATCAACGGTTCAGGCTGGTGGTGGTGGTGTAATGGTGTGGGGGATATTTTCTTGGCACACTTTGGCCCATTAGTACCAATTGAGCATCGTGTCAATGCCACAGCCTGAGTATTGTTGCTGACCATGTCCATCCCTTTATGACCACAGTGTACCCATCTTCTGATGGCTACTTCCAGCAGGATAACGCGCCATGTCATAAAGCGCGAATCATCTCAGACTGGTTTCTTGAACATGACAATGAGTTCACTGTACTCAAATGGCCTCCACAGTCACCAGATCTCAATCCAATAGAGCACCTTTGGGATGTGGTGGAACAGGAGAGTCGCATCATGGATGTGCAGCCGACAAATCTGCAGCAACTGCGTGATGCTATCATGTCAATATGGACCAAACTCTCTGAGGAATGTTTCCAGTACCTTGTTGAATCTATGCCACGTAGGATTAAAGCAGTTCTGAAGGCCCGGTACTAGCAAGGTGTACCTAATAAAGTGGCCGGTGAGTGTAAATGCTGCCCTTACTAGTGTTTGTCATATTTTGTTCTTTTGTAATGTTCGTTATTTGCATCTGTGGATTTGTTAGAGAGAAGAAAATCTGTAATTTGATTTTAATAAGCCTTTTATAGTTGTCAAACTAAAAAGAATTTGATATTGTACTTTACTCATATAAATATATTTATTTCAGAAAAAGATTGGCCTGTTTTTTTTATAGGCTATTTTCATTTAAGATATTTTTTTATTTAAATGTGCACCTTACGGAGCTTTGATTTCAAAAAAGGTACTCCTGTTGTTATACAGTATGTTTACATTTTATTGGTATTTGAACAGCTGAGCATTTATTCATGAACCAGGTGAAGAAACCCGTTTATTATTTTTTCATTTGATTTTGCAACTGTTTACTGAAATAGCCGGTTTCAATAAAACTACTTGTGACATGTCATATTTGGCTTTGACTGAACATTTGCTCTCACTTTGCGGAAAAAATATCAGGATATATATTGTATATCGATATTCAGCCTAAATATATCGGGATATGACTTTTGGTCCACATAGCCCAGCCCTAGTGGTCACCATGAGCCTTGTTGAAGAAAATCAAGACTGGCAGGAGTAAACAAGAAAAATAAATAAATAAAAAAATTGGTGTCATATCAGAACTGTAGTTCACTGAACACATTAAGAAAACATGACATCCAGGATGAATGGCAAGTGTAGTCCTCAGGACTAGTAACAGTAGCAGCCCAATAGCAAGTTAACATGCTAAATAGTGTCAGGAGTGCTGTGATGTAAAGCGTAGAGTGCGATGGGCCCGGTCCAGCATAGGTTTGTTATCAAGACCAAGTATGTCTTGTAGGAGCTGGGCAGCAAACTCGGTAGGACGAGGACCTTCTGTGCCCTCAGGCAGGCCAACTAAGCGAACATTATTCCATCTTGAAAGACCCTCCAGGTCCTCGCATTTCTTTGACAGGGAGTCAACAGTGGCGGTTGGCTTGCTAACGTTAGCTCGGAGGTCGGATAGCTCCATGTCAAATCAAATCAAATCAAATCAAATTTTATTTGTATAGCCCAAATTCACAAATCACAGTTTGCCTCAGAGGGCTTTACAATTTGTACAGAGACGACACCCTCTGTCCTTCGACCCTCGATTCGAGTGAGGAAAAACTTGCCCCAAAAAAGGCCCTTTTAACAGGGAAAAAATGCGGAAGAAACCTCAGGGAGAGCCACAGAGGAGGGATCCCTCTCCCAGGACGGACAGACGTGCAATAGATGTCGCATGTACAGAGCAGATCAACGAGATCACAATGTATTCAATTATAAGCGATGGTTGACAGGAGTGAAAGTACACAAAGATGTATTACAGCAATAATGATGAAATGCACATGGAAATGTGATTACTAGTGATAACAGTAGTAATGATCAATGGCAAGGATGGTATGTAGCAATGCAGTACGATAATAGTAGTGGAACGTATGTAACAGAGATGTGACTAATATTAGCGACAGTAGTGGTGGGTGTCAGGCAGGGTCATGGCAGTAGGTGCATCCACGATCAGGCAGGGCCATAGCAGTGGGCGCATCCACGATCAGGCAGGGCCATAGCAGTGGGCGCATCCACATGTCGTGAGCATTGTCTGAGCGCTCGAGGTCCGTGATCGATTCGCCATATAAAGCAAGTCTGTTCTTAAAGGGCTCCAAAGCCGCCACGATCTCTCTTAACTGCTGCCGAGATGGTGGTATCAAACTTACTGAGGATGTCCGAGCGCATTTCGTCCATCATCTCCCTCATGTTCGGCAACAGGGTGATGTGGCCGGGTGAGCCATCTCTCCACTGGTCACTGCATGGCGCTGTGCCAGCCTGTGCAGGTTAATGTGGGGCAGCGCTGCGGGTGATTAAAACCAGGCGTGTTGGTCGCCGCTCTCCCGATCTGCTTCTGCTGTGCGGTGAGTCTGGCGTGTTGGTCGGCGTGCATGTCCGTGTCTCCCCGTCGTGTTATTAAGGTAGGTACCCTTTATTATCTGCTGTTTCATCGCAAATTTATTTGGCTCTGGGGCTTCATCCTCCCGCTGCAGTGCTGGGAGCGACAGTGAGCCGGCGGGCGCGAGCAGGTTGGGTGCAGTAGAGCTCAGAGGTATGCTGCTCGTATTTGTCTGCTGCTGCAGTTTTTCACTTATTGCCCTAGTTGTGACACATTCTCTTTTGCTGTGCAGCGAGGCTGCCGTAACCAGCGGTCCCCCGTTCTCCTAGTTCTGCATCTATCCATTTGGCGTCCTGGTGCGTTCCAGTCATCGGCCACCATGATAAGGGTTGCTGCTGTCCTGGCTCGGCTCCAGGTGGACTGAGATGTGTCATACTGTCTCAGGTCACTGTATGTGGTTACAGCCTCAGGCCCAGTTTGAAGGCGTCACGCCATTATTGTACCCACACCACGAAATCCAGTCCGAGTCCAGCAGAGTTGGCTCACCTGTCTTCTCTTGATTTAACACATTATTTTCCTTTATTAATTGAAATATCAAAGATTGTTTTGTGGATTTAATTTAGGTTGCACTTAGTTTATTATTTGTTTGCTAATAGTTTAGATTGTCTTTATTGCATTAAGCTGATTTTGGGTTAAAATATTATTTTCTTTCTTTGTTTAATATTTGATCCAAACCTAAGTTGGTTTATATTGTGGTGTTAATTTTCTTAAATTCCTTAGTTATAAACTGAATTTGTTATTTCCTTTTTTTTTGTGATATATAAAATATTTCTATTTTGTTCTGATATTTTCTTTGGGTTTCTTTGGTATTAATTAATTGATTAATTGTGTATTTGGTTTCCTTTTCTTGCTTTTTAAACCGTAGATTCCCCCAGAGGTCCCCACACTGTGCCTTGTGTTAATTTTGTGTTTTTCTTGTTTTACAACAGGTGCTGAGGCCCAAGCGAGTGGCAGTCCTCCCCTGGTGGTGGTGTTTGACACAGTCTTTTGGTTGCAGTGCACTGTTGGTTTATAGTTTGGATTTTGTCCCTTTTTGAGTTCCCTGCCGCCATGGTGAGCCCCAGCTCACCATTGTTTCTTTTGCCAGTGTGGTGGCTCTATCTGCATATTCCCCCTTGGGTCAGCTAAGCCTGCAACCCTCCTTTAGTCATTTTAAGCCATTTTGTTAAAGTATATTTCTTTGAAACCACGTCCTCTGGCCCTCGTGATTGTACAAACCTGTGTTGGCTAGGGCTGCAACGATTAGTCGACGTAATCGATTATGTCAACAATAAAAATTTGTCGACGCAAAACTTTTGCGTTATACCGATGCCTAGAGTCTTATGCCGTTCCTCGGAGAGGTGGCCAAAGTTATGCCGATTGCTGCTCAGCGGCTTATACCGATGCCTAGCCTTATGCCGTTCCTCGGAGAGGTGGCCAAATTTATGTCGATTGCTGCTCAGCGGCTTATACCGATGCCTAGAGCCTTATGCCGTTCCTCGTAGAGGTGGCCAAATTTATGTCGATTGCTGCTCAGTGGCTTATACCGATCCCCAGACTCTTATACCGTTCCTAGGAGTGGTGTGCCGCTGTTATGCCGCTGATATTCCGCCGACACATGACGGTGTGTGCCGCTAGAGAGCGTTATGCTTCTGAGAGACTGCTGGATGGGTACCGTCCCCTGATGGATATGCAAATGTAATGCCACTGGGCTGGTTTTACGACAAGTGCTGCCATAAATGTATACATTGTTGTAGTCTTTTTTAACAATGCTAACTTAACACATTGCCGTAAATAAAGGAACGTAGGCTATGTGTTTCTTTTGGATGTTATGTTGGTGGGACGTAGGCATATAGACAGTAATTACACGTGGGATTCTTGCAATATGATAGCAAAGTAATATGTCTAAATTTGGGCCAATACACTACTTAAAGCTAATGAAAGCGATAGCCTTAGCTAACATGGCTACTGTAAGCCCAGCCACCGTAGCCAGTCTGACTAATCGATAGCAGAAACTTTGAGCCAACCAACTAAACAATACTTCCTGACAGGCTTCCTTTACTAGGAGAACACAACAATACATTACTTCGTATAAAAAATTCAGTCTGAATCATTGTATCAAACAACTGTTGGAAATTAATGTATTGGGGTATTTTCTATGATCCACCTTCAGATAGTCTGAAATGACAATCCACATATGTATTGTTTACACCACATATTACTGTTAATTCAAACATTTGCTTGAGAGTGAAGATTCAGTTAGATAGACATACTAGTACATTACTAGTATATGAAATGTGTTTCTATGAGTATTTTAGGCTAATTGGACAGGGTAAATACATAACAAACATTAGAGGGTGTAGTCATTTTTTATTGTCAAAAACTCTCCATAACACAAACAGATAACCATTGTTGAACAGGTCAGGAACGATTAGTTGCTGGAGGGTGAATGGTTCAGCAGAGAGACCTGGTGAAAGTAGGAGGAGGAAGATGAGAGAAATGAGAGAGAGTGAGGGGGACAGAAAAAAACAGAGCTTGCAGAAAAGCTTGAAGAAAATTTACAAAAAAGTCTAGTTCGTTGCTTTCTTCTTGGCAGAACACAAATGAACCATTAGTACTACACTAGGGATGAGAGATTCATTAAGCCTGACAATGACACACTGAAAGGATAATGGTAACAGGTGTGAGGCATATTAAAAACAGTGACTTCAAACTACAAAAATATAGTCTAGAAATGGTTGTTTTGGTGTTAGAGGGTTATTGACACTGTGACTGATCTAACTATTAATCACAGTCATGGCCTGTGGGAAGTTTTGGGCCAATGAAAACCCTCATATGTGGACAAACAAAAATTCTGCTGCAGGCACAGGTTTGGAGAGGTGACCATGACCACTGGGCTGAACAGCGTGCATGCTATAGATAATGTGTGAAACATCAACCGCTAAAAAGGCAACTCATACTGAGTAGCGTTTGAGAAGAATGCTTAGTATTTTTACTTAAGTATGATTTTTTTGCAGTTGGCTGCAGACTGCAGTTGGCCTCACAAAACAATGCCCGGTCCCCCACTGACACTGACACTGAAAATGACTCTTACCTCTTGCTTGACCCCCACTGACACCATATCTCTTTCACTTTGTTATCACTTATGGTTCTGTCTGTCTCGTTATCATGTTGTCTATTTATTGTTTATTGTTTGGCACACATAGCTTCGAGACCAAAACAAATTCCTTGTATGTGAAAACCTACTTGGCAATAAACTTCTTTCTCATTCTGATTCTGATTTTAAGACCAGAAGTTGAAATTGAGTTTTAGTTTTAATATTTTAGTAATGTAACTGTATTCATACAGATTTTCAGTACTCTTTCTACCACTGGGTTCCTCGTACAGAGCTCATAGCGCTTACCAGAGGGGAGGAGTTTGAACAGGTTGTGTCCAGTTGTGCACAAATGTTTCCTACCCGTTTTAATCGCCTGGTTCCTCTGTCGGAGCGCAGGTATGGCTACAGAACCCTGGGTGAGGTGGCTCACTGTAGTACCCACGACTCTCTCCTCTCCTCCCTTGCCCAATATATCCTTGAAGAAGAAGAGAGATATGAACAGTTAAGGTTGACATTACAACACATTACAAGTGTTTGCTGATATGAAATGTAGCTCAACAAAGCCAAAAAACTGCAACTGAGCGCACTGTTATGAATCAGAAAACTGGCATTTATACCTCCAGGGAAGGATTTGTATAGCAATCCACAGGCAGTGCAAGGTTCAATAGTGTACATGCTTTTGAGTTCTTCTTGAAAAGCAGAAGAAAACTTTTGAAGATTCACAACACCTATTGAGAAAAAAACAACACATTAATACATAATTAAAACACAGAAGGAGGCTAGTGAGGGAGGCCACCAAGACACCTATGACTACTCTGAAGGAGTTAAAAGCTTCAGCAGCTGAAATGGGAGAGACTCTGTATACAACAACTGTTGCCCGGGTTCTTCACCAGCCAAAGCTTATGGGAATACTTTTTATAGGCACTGTATATACATTTGCTTACGTTATTGTTACTTACTTTGTAGCCATCTGTAATGTGCTCTCTTCCGGAACCATTTACTTGATACAATGTCCCTAAACGTCTTGCATACAAGTGCAATCTTTGCGATGGCCATCTCCTTCCATGAGGATGACTTCCAGAAACACCTCCACAAGAAGTTCATCAGAAAGCTGTGCAGACAAATTCAAATAAAATTTTAAAAATTACTGCACCAAAACTTTACTTGAGTATTTATCCAAATTAGAACACTGATGTACTTTGTACCTTTTGGCATATATGTGGATGTGTTGGGTTGCACAAAATGTCAGTGAATGATGATGATCGCTTATGACTGGTAATTACTATGCAAGTAAAAATTGTAGTTATCATTGAATAATAAAGTACCTCCTCAAAGTGCGTTGTGTGAGGCCCTCCTGTTGTCTGCACACATTTGGCACCTGGGGCAGTTCCACTTTCCAACCTGCCAAGTCATGGAAAAGGCATTAAGTTTATTTGTGGAAGCTTGAATATGTAACTGCAGCACTTGAACTCTTTCGTGATTAGTTGAAAAACAGTGGTGTGATGATACACCCAGCTCATGACAGAGACACTACATGATTTTGGGTTCACGAGAATGAGACGTTTTTTGAACACTATTTGCAAAGACAACTTCAATGATGAAATATGTGACTGGAAAAATAGTGTTTGCACAAAATGCAAAACAATGCTGATCCATCGTGAAATGTTTTAAATAGTTCTTATCTTGTAATGAACGTCATTTCAGTTCTAGTGTGTGACCTTGTTACTGAACTCCTTTCCATAAATTCAAATGAGAAATTAATAGATAATAATAATAATAATAATAATAATAATAGTCTCTCAATACTTAAAGTGCAAACACAGACTGACACATTTTTTGTTCAAGCGTGATAAAGACAGCTGGCTACAACTACAACGACAATTTGCGTAAATTGTCGGTCACAGTAGCAACACCATGGTTTAGCATCTGAAGCTCGCAGTCACTCGCAGATGCTTGTAAAACTTCAGCTATGCTATCTGTGGGTGTCTTTGCATAGTGCTCGTGTTAGCCGCAGTGTACGGCACTATTTTGTAGTATTAGTGCTTATAATAGTGCTTACATGTTGTTCCCGTCTTGTCTGTCACCGTGTGCCGCTTATTGCTTCCACCAAGCACTCTAAATGTTGCCAGTTGAACGTCAGACTCCGTTATACGAGCTGCCGCTCTGCATTTGTTCTGTAGCTACTCATATCGCGAGACAGCTTTTAACCTCCACGAAAAATAGCTTAACGATTTTATATCGCGAGATCTCGTGGTACGGGATGATTGTTGATCACTATACTAATTTGTGACATTTGTGATGCTGCAATAATGTCATTGCTTAATGTATTAGAAAATGACATAGACTTTATTTTCTTCAAAATTGCTCTAGGGGCTTCTGTTAGAAATTAAAAATGTTTTTTATTTTGACATGTGTATTTTTGTGCCATTTTTAGACGTTCTGTTGTTTTAAAAAAATATATTGACACTTTTACACAGTAAATGTTTTTATACAAAAATGGACTACTGTTATCAAATATCCACTTGATTTGACAAATTTGGATGGGTAACGCTACATAAATAGAAGACAGACTTGAAATATTGCCCTATGCTTTACCACTCACCTAACCCTAACCCTAACCCTAACCCTGACTTGCAAATACTGTTTCTAAATGTTAATACATTACCATTCCATCTTGTTCCACAAAAAGGTGGTACTTAGCAGAATACATTCTGCTTCATACCGGCAGATGCTGAACCGCTGTGTTAGCCACTCGATGACTACCTGGAACAATTTTTTTTTTTATTTGTCATTGTGGTTTTATTGTCACAATTCATTTAATCCCCCGGGCAAGAAATAATTAACTTTTTATTTGTCTAACTTGGATACAAAAAATTATGTTGTACTTACCTCTGGCAAAATGACCTCAATTAAGTAGGCATCTCTTTCAGCAACAGCCACTTGTTTGGCAACAAGCCCTTCTAACCTGACAATGAGTTCTCCTGTCTGAAATATTGATAATGACAACATTAATATTTGCCTTTATTTTCATATTGTATGCATTTCATACGTAGAGACACCATGAACTATTTTTTTCATTTGTAAGGTGTTTATTAATATATTAGCATTACATGCATGTATAATCTTTACCTTTATGTCGTCAAAAACAGACAGGTGGTCAGCATAGAATGCTTTCAGTGTTGGGTCTTATCCTGTGTTCCTGAACAGGTACATTCTGTTTGACAGAATGCGACCTGACAGAAGATCTATCTCCAAACACTGAGAATACAAAATAGTTTAATCAGTCCAAATACCTTTAAAAAGCAACATGTCAGGTTTGGAAAAAGGATGTCATTATTCTTTCAAACCAAACCCCAAACCCAAAAAGGGAAATCTGTCAGTAATACCTTGATCTCTTTGTCAGTCAAAATGCTGTCTGCCTGGGTGGATTCCACACTATCTTTATCCCTGCAAGAAGTAAAAGCATGAACTATGAGGTCGGCTTGTAATTGCAATATAGCAAAGACATGTATTTGAGAAAATGTTCCTAATTGACTTTTGAGCTGGAGGACAACACTTAAAAACATTGTAATTTCTTTGAAAGTCAGCTTGCTAAAGTACCGTACTACTAGCACAATTTAAAAACATCACTGTTCAACAAATTATGGTCATATTTCATACAGTAATGACAGAACGATAAAATTACAGCAAATTATTTGAGATATTTTATTAGGTTTTTTTAATTTATTTATTTATTTTTTTAGGTTATTTAATGGAACATGAGCATGTGTCATATACTTACAGATATGTAGTCATGTCGCGATCACAACCACAATGGAACTCTCTGGTGGTCCAGTCTCCTTGCACACCTGCGCATTCAAAATGTATCCAACCTCCACAGCTTTTACACTCGAGCCAAGAAAAGTTTTTCACTTGACTGTGGAGTGTTCTACAAGACAAATCGAAACAGTCTATCAGCTTATTCGACTATATTTATCTTAAAACTGTAGACACCTTTATTATGCTCTACTTTTGTATCAAACACCTGGCATTAATCATTACACAAATGCTGCGTATTGCTGTTCAATTTCTTTCTTCAATACCTCTTTGAGCCAGTTACCCGCTGAAACACGCAGGCTTGTTTTTCCCAGGCTAAGCAATGACAGTTGGAGTCGCTTGCTTTTTTTTCCTGTTGCTGAATCCTGTCCTCCTCAAATTTTATTTTTTCCAGGTCTTCTTTGGTGAGTGGGAAAGTCTGTGTGAATGACAAAAAATAAAAAAATAAAAACATAAATAACATTACTCTGAATTCTCTTTGAGTAAACATTGGCTTTAAGCGAAAAGTTTAATATATCTGACCTGAACACTCAGGCCTTTTATCATCTCAGCCGCATTGTGTCTCCTTAGAGTTCGACACTGGTTGAGGGAGAGATCATCATTGCTGACATCTCTGTTTTGGACCTCATTCTCAGCTGCCTTTTTTTGGGATAAAAACATAGTCACAAATGGCATACAAAACAGTTATTTCTTGTTGTCATCCTGTTTGTGTGTTTTACAAATGATGACAGCTCCTAACAAAGCTGAAACAGTTTACTTACCGAGCACACAAAGATCCCACAGTTATCATGGTCTCTCTGCCTCCACTGCTTTGGGAATGTGACCTTCCATCCCTTGAGACCTCCGTGGTTTCTGAAGACATTACTTTGATAACAAAACATAAGGGGTCACATTTCTATGACAGTAATTCCCTTGCCTAAATTTTTTAACCACCCTCTGAATTTTGTGTCTTCACTTCTCACCTCAGAAGAGCCATGTCGTCATCTGTCATTGTTGTTTGAATCCTCAAAGAATCGTACAATCTCAATTCTTTGTTTGAGAAGTCTAGTACCTAAGTCATAAAGATACCAGAAGCACATATATCTGCAGTTACATCTTTTGTTTTGTCTAACAGAGAAAAAGTAATGCTTTTGATAGCCACAGTGATAACTTTCTAACCAAGTTATCGGTGCATTTATACATTTATATATTGTCCTTCAGTCTCTGTCTTATCACACCATTAAGGCTATACAAAATAACATATCAATTATACAGTACATCATTACAAATGTTCTTACCTAATGTTCTATGACTTTTTTATTGCAGCATGTCCACTGTGTGAGACCTATATTTATATGCTGGACTTGAGTAAATATGATTGTCTTCTTAAAAGATAAAAATGCATATTTACATGTCAAATATGAGCTCAACTACCATGGGGGAATGCAAAACTCCCCTTTAGTAACTGATAAAATGTCTCACATTACACTTATTATTTGTGTTATTTATTAATATAAGTGTTAAACATTTCTTGCATAGTATTTCAAATATAGCATCATATGTTTATTGCATTCTTCATTCTGAATGCATGTTTGGGTGATAACTTTTATACTACTTTGGCTACTGTTTACCTGCTGTTCACTTTAATTCTTGAAGTAAAATTACACACAAATTTAACATGTTGCTAACACTTTGCTGCAGCAAACATGGTCCAAGCATCTCTTTTGAATAATTATAGTGATATACATGTGTTTAACATCATTTTTATGACATGGTTGATGTGCTGTCATGTTGGCCTACCCAAAGGATAAAGTGGTTTCCAGTCTCAGGAGTGCTGTGACCCACAAGCCTTGGCAGAAATATTCGGTCTGCAGTCTAGTGCAGTGGAGACAATAGCGATTTCAGTATTAAATGTCCATGTTAAAAAGACAGATTGTAAAGACATACATCTTTCAAGAATGGCAAACCCACCTTTAAGTGTTTGACAGTTTTGTCCTGGACATGGCCATTTCTTATCCAGTCCCGACTCCACAGAATGTTGTCAAAGTGAGCCAAACTCACAGACTGTGCAGTGGGGATAAAGATTTATAAGTGTTACTGTCTCCTACCTTTGCTGAGGATGTTGTGTTTGTTCAGAATTGACAAAAGCATACACACAAGTACTTCATATTACCTTACTGCAGGCCCGTGTAATCTGTGCCACTCTGAAATTGACAGCCTGAATAAAAAAGATGGTGATATCAGTTTTTGCAGGATTTAGCACATAAAAATTGTCACCACACACTTGAGTGCACACTGACATGAGCCACAGCATTTATCTTTAGTCAGACTGCATGTCTGACTGTAAACATAAACGTCTTAATAGATTTAATAATGTTAACAGTACTGTCATACTCACATCATCTGTCAGCCACGGCATCGTCCATGAGGTGTCGTCCAGTAAATCCAGAGGGCAAACACTCTTAATGTCTTTTATTGAAATCCGGAACTTTCTCCCGATTTTAGTCAAAACTTGATTTTCGTCCCGAGATCCAGTTAGAAGACTTTTCAAAGTGCTCTACAAACAGCAGTGTTTTCTATTAGCTTATACAATTCATAATCATTATGGAAGTACAAAATGAGAAAAGTTATGTTCACATTGTACGATTTTCAAACTGTTTTTATGTGAAAAACATCAGATGCAGCTACTAACCTTGTCCTCTTCAGATATGCTGTAGTTGCTGGCCTGAAAAGTGACGTCTTGGACCTTGTCTGCTGGAACAGCAATAGGTGGCGGTGGAAGTGGCAGTGTCCCACTGCGGTGGAAGTGGCAGTGTCCCATATATTGTTATTTGGTCTTTACACATGTATAAAGGCACTATTCCTTAACAGCGGTGTTATTTATAATGTAAGGGTGTATTGCATGTCCTCGGTTGTTAAATAATGGAAGAGCAATGCAATAGGTTGCATCCTGTGTGCTGTGATCACAGAAATACAGAATTTTAGTTTTTCACTGTCATAGTTGTGCGGGTGGTTCATAGTGTCACAATGTTTTTTATAATACAACTCCTATATTTCTACTCCCATATACTAAACACACCACTTGAGTCTCCAGCTGGTCCAGAATGCTGCAGCACGTGTACTGACAGGAACTAAGAAAAGAGATCATATTACTCCTGTATTGGCCTCTCTGCACTGGCTCCCTGTGAAATCAAGAATAGAGTTTAAAATCCTTCTCCTCACTTACAAAGCTGTTAATGGTCAGGCACCATCATATCTCCAGGAGCTCATACTACCCTATTACCCAACTAGAGCATTAAGCTCCCAGAACGCAAGCTTACTTGTAGTTCCTAAAGTCTCCAAAAGCAGAATGGGAGCCAGAGCCTTCAGTTATCAAGCTCCTCTTCTGTGGAACCATCTTACTGTTTTGGTCCGGAAGGCAGACACCCTCTCTACCTTTAAGAGTAGACTTAAGACCTTCCTTTTCGATAGAGCTTATAGTTAGGGCTGGCCCAGGCCTGTCTTGGACCAGCTCTTAGTTATGCTGCTATAGGCCTAGTCCGGGGGACAAATGACACACTGAGCTTCTCTCTCCTCCTCTCCTCTCCATCTGTATACATTATGCCTGTATACATGCCCCATCTCTGCATGTCACTGACTTCACTTCTTCCCCGGAGTCCTTGTGCTCTCTAGTCCTACAGGCTCCCATGGATCCTGGCCGCGCCCGGTTCGTGGATCGTGGATGCGCCTACTGCTATGGCCCTGCCTGATTATGGATGCGCCTACTGCCATGGCCCTGCCTGACACCCACCACTACTGTCGCTAATATTAGTCATATCTCTGTTACATACGTTCCACTACTATTATTGTAATGCAATACTACATACTATCCTTACCGTTAACCACTACTACTGTTATCACTAGTAATCACATTTCCATGTGCATTTCATTGTTGTTGCTGTGATGCCTCTTTATGTGCTTTCATTCCTGTCAACCATCCATTATAATTGTATACATCGTGATCTCGTTGATCTGCTCTGTACATGCGACATCTATTGCACGTCTGTCCGTCCTGGGAAAGGGATCCCTTCTCTGTGGCTCTTCCTGAGGTTTCTTCCGCATTTTTTTTTTCCCCTGTTAAAAGGGCTTTTTTTTGGGGCAAGTTTTTCCTCACTCGAATCGAGGGTCGAAGGACAGAGGGTGTCGTCTCTGTACAGATTGTAAAGCCCTCTGAGGCAAACTGTGATTTGTGAATTTGGGCTATACAAATAAAATTTGATTTGATTTGATTTGACCACTGTTGAAAACATGTAAACAAACCTGAAGACCTGAAGACCAGTGTGCCCAGCGGACCCAATGTCAGGGGCACGGATGACAGTTTTCTGATGTCATCAAGGAATTTGTTGTTAATGCAGCAGTTGTGCATCTCCAACAAAATCCTCACTGTCTGCTTGAAATGTACCTCGTTCATTTGGGTGAGCGAGTACCTGGTAGCTGCTAACTCGCGATTCAGCTGTTCTGCTACAGATGAATTTATTTTGGAGCGTAAATTGGGGCACAAGTTCAAACTCCTTAAACTTTCCTCTGGTCTCTTCTGGTGGAAACGGTCGTACAATGCGTACCTCTCAGTGGTTTTGGTAACTGGATGGGGCAGTATCCATCGGTCATCGTTTTTTGTTGGTGGTTGTAAGGGGGAATGTGTACTGAGGTTTTTTACCCAGGCCATTTCAATTTGGAGTTTCTTTTCTGCTGCACTTGCCAAATTGTCTGTGGTTGGTGGACACAATCGCCCTGCTTCGATTGTTCATGTGTCTGGCAACTTGGCCAGACACATCTGAGATATAGCATGTTGGGAATGCTTTAAAACTAAGCAAACCATCAACATGGTCCCTAGCGGACTCAGTCCAGAACAAAAAGTTCAAATAGTAGACGAGGGCAAGAGAAATGCAGTACTCCACCTGTAAATAATAAAAGAAAGCATAAACATAGAAAAAAAGACCAACGACACATAATCATTTTAAAGACATCTCATTTTGAAGTCTAACCTCCAGTCTTTTGCAGCTTCAAGAAAAGCTTTGGGTACACTTCCTTGAAGTTGACGAGCTCCTCCAATCTGTTCACGAGGTCAGTGACAGATCCCTCATCACTGACACCAAGTGCATTACAGGCCTCTTGCAGGTCTTTCTTTAGAGGCTGTGGGTGTTTTGGACAGTAGTAGTTTTTTTGTATTACATTGTTTAGACAATATAAATGACGAAAATAACTACTGACATTTTCAATATAACACACCTTCTTCAATTCAAGCAGGGACAGAATCGTGTCTTCATCCAACTGCTTTGCTGGCACTTTTGAATCTTCTTTTCTTTTTTTCATGCCTTTCTTTGCCTCTGTTTTTGGCAGCATGTCCCCCTTTCTAACATCCTCCCCCATCCAAGGAGCCAATGTTGAGTATGATGTCTTGGTCTCATATGGGTTTCTAGTTGATGTACCTGGGGATATTTTTAAATGATAAAAATAACTTTCATTAACATTAACAACATACTCTATGTAATTTATAGATATGCAGGCCTGTGTACTTCGTGTGATATGTATGTCCAATTATACTGTTTTCCGGTTACTCTGAATAACGTGTTTTTTCTTTAGCTCACTCACAGTCCTGGCTACCTTGACAAAACTTAAAATGCACAATAAGTGACTTTAAATGAGGGAAAACATACAAATCCCCTCAAAGAAATAACAACACAGAAGACAGCACCTTGGTCCCAAAAATAAAATGTAAATCAGTACATGTGCAGTAAGCCAACAGAAAAGTCCTATATTCATTACTACAAAATATGAAATTGGGCTGATTTTAAATGAGCATTTCTAGCAAAAAGTGTACTGGAAGCATTCATGATCGTTGTTGTGGACTGATGGCTGTGATCTGTATGCACTTTTTATATCAAATGAATTATGTGAATAACAGTTTACTCTGGACAGAACTCACTTAAGGGTATACTCCCTCTTGTGGCATAAGCGAGCAACAATGTGGTAAACTTTTATAACAGGTATGTATAGTCCTGTCCAGCTTTGATTATAATTTTGGCCACAGGCAAGTGATGAGAGATCAGTGTGAATTTTCTGTACAGGCCATTCAATTCTTTTGGATGCATACTTAGAAGAAAAATGAGGGTTGTGAGTGATAAAAAAAATTGAGTCTTATTCTACCAAATTCTATTGTATTTTGTGAAAACGCGAGGATATCTCCCTTTTTCAAATTAGATGACAAACCATAATTAAAAGAACACTCTTTTTTCCAGTTTTCGTTTCAGAATAGGCAATTGATTGATATGAAGGTACACAGATAAGCTAATAATTACCTCACAAAAGTTCACTTGGAGCTTATAAAAACAAATCAAAGTTATGCCAAAAGTGTTTTCAATTTTCCGTACAAGAACAATGTAAATCAAATGTTAACAGTTTCTGTTTGACAAACCCATCCCCTTTCCTTGAGCCATTTTTGTCTTGTCATGTAAATGTGGTTATGGGGCCTAGGATAGGAACTTTAAATGTCTAATGCAATAAACTAACCTGATATAAACCCCTCGGCGATCATTTCCTGTCTAGCTGTTCCCATGCGCTGTTGATGTTGATGCTGAGGTCTTCTTCTGTGAGAACCTCTGGATCAGGCCTCTTAAATGTAGAGACTGCAAAAAGTCATCATATTAGCAACAGCAGTGTAGAATGATATAAACAATAGCTGTTATTGATAATTAGCATAATTGCAAACAATACTAAGTTTAGTTAGATGTTCATGTATACACTGCAGGCTCACCTGGTATGTCAAAGGCTACCTTCCAGTTTGCATCTGCGATAATAACTGGAGGGCAGTCCCCACACTGGTAACAACTGAACATGAATCTGAAGTCTGTCAATGACAGAAAGTGGTGAAAAGCTCTTCGAACAGTTTGGTGGTGGAAACGGTTGTCATTGAAGAATGACAGGGTTGACGGCATGCGACCAGGAGCGGTTTTGTTCTGAGAAATGCATAAAAACCTGAGTCAAAAAAATACATCCAATTGCTGTTGTCACACACAACAGTCCTGAGACATAACTTTTCTGTTACCAATAACCTCAACGACTACTTAAAATAGAGAGTTAGTACATTTAATGATGTCATAACACGTAAAGCATTATATAGTGTCTAATTTCAATGAAAAGTAGCTTAAAATAAAGAACAAAGGCCCCTGGCAGTAGTTCATCATTATTTGCATGACAGATGACGTTCAATAAAGATTTTCACTCTAAACATTAACACTTACGGTCAATGCAGAAAGCAGAAGTTCACATAACGGGAGGGTCAGGAAGACACGGTCATTGAAATTGTGGAACCCAGACTTGTAGTCCTGAAAACGCACATGGTTCTTGCATAGGGGACACTGCTTGATGGCCACGGAGATACCTGTAGATCATTTAGGGTCAAATGAAAACAAGATGACAAACAAACACAGATGAAGACTTAATATGTACAGTATATGTAACATAATGACTGATAGACAGACAGACAGACAGACAGTCAGAAAGGACAGACAGAAACAGATGCATGTTTTTTAAACTATCAACATCACTTGCCTTTTTTAATGTATGTGTAGCCATAAACAGTTGCCTGAGTGGTAATAATGTTGTAGGGCAGTAGATCTGGTGGTGTGGGTCCCGGACAATATGGGCAAGTGGTCTCTTCTGGAAAGAAAACATTGGGGGGATCCTTCTCTTTACTTCTGAGATCCACTGGTAGCTCCTGGAGTGGTGGGATTTTCTTTTTAGTATACAAATAGTTGGTCATTTGACATACATTTCTGTCATTTTCGGCATACGCTGAAATTTCAGCTTCCAACATGTGTATTTCTGTTTCCAGATCGTCTATGTCATTTATCAGGATGTCTGAATTAGGCAGGAGAAGATCTGGGGATTCCTGAAAGATCCACCACATTGCCAGCATGCGGTGGAGACAACAATGTGATTTCCCAGTCCCTCTACACTGGCAGTTCCACTTACCAGACACTGAGTCAAAGGTTACTCTAGTGCGCCCACATTTGCACCAGTTATCCATCTGGCCAGTGTATATAGAGAAGAACACCCATCTTTTGGAGTATCCCATGTCACCATAAAAGAGGTGTGTCCACTACATTTTCTAAGGCAGCTTTATGCATGCTCTCACACTGGTCAGACCACTCCTGTGATATTAATCCCTTGTCTTTCATTGCCTGCAATGACTGGAAGGTCAGGCTGGCAGGTGGGCTACAGTTGTTAGAAAAAAAAAAGCGTCGTAACCGCCATTACGCGTTTTTTCGATGGCACCATTTCTAAAAATGTTGAGGGGCCACAACAATACAACTGACCACCTATTTTAAGGCTTTTATGAAAAAGTGAACGGTTCACCTCAACTTATTGTAACGTATTATAATTCCAACTCGAACACAGCAACTGCAACTTGGCTGTAAACTTCGGTAATGGCTTCACGTAAGCTTGCTTGTAGAATTATGACAAGGTGATTCGGACTTTTTCAGTTAGAGTAATTCCATTGCCAGTATAGCATACTACTTAAATATTGTAAGGAATACTGTAAAATCATGGAAACCACTTTTTTTTTTCCTTGTGAGAGCTTGTATGCGAGCAAAACTTACCAGCTATGTCTTCAAGTCATCAGGTAAACACTGTCTCTGGTATCAAAGAGTGGTAGACGTACTGACCTCACGCAACACACTTGAACTATGGGTAATGGCTTAGCGCTGATCTACTTTGCTATTGCCTACATAGCCTATGATTCATATCGTTTGTGGTATGACGTAAGGCAATTGATATTGGGGGTTGTATAGAGGCGGTGGATGAGCTGTATACACTACCCAGCAAGCAACTTTCTGTGTAATAAACATGTAATAGCCGTCAATTGCAAACCTGATGACTAGGCTAGAACAAGGCTAAATTTGGGTATGAGGATGTTGATTAAATCTTCACATATAGACCACATTTCACCAGTATTTGCAATACTGGCTTAGATGTGAGAAATTAGAAAAATGAGGATAAGATCTAATTTGCACATTTTAAAGGATAAAAGGTTTGTTTATGGCACAAAAGAAACAGAAAGTTGCATAAAGCAGCCCCTTTGGATCAGCGGTCTCGTGCTTAGTATTCTCCTGGGCGGGTGGTCACGCTATCTAGTACGCCACTGAGTCGAGAATGGAAAGCATTGTACAATTCTTTCACTCGTGTATTTTGCTTCGCAAGTACGGTCTCTGGCAATAAGTGCTCGTGTTTACAGTGTCTGCGCCTGCGCTTTCCAGCAGGAAGCACAATTGTTGTTTTACATTAATGTATGAAAATACTACCATGATCTCAGGGAAATGTGTGCCGAAGCAGGAGTGGTATATGTAACTATTGTATATATATACATACATCTCTAGTTTCTGACACGATTGAGGTCATTCAACATCTCCCGGACTATACTCAGGATGTTTTATGAGTCTGTGGTGGCCAGTGCTATACTATGCTGTTGTGCGCTGGGGCAGCAGGCTGAGGGTAGCGGACGCAAAAAGGTTGAACAGACTGATCCGCAAGGCCAGTGACGTTGTTGCGAGTGGAGCTGGACTCTCTGACGGCGGTGTCAGCGAGGAGGATGCTGTCCAAGTTACATGTCATCTTGAACAATGGCTCTCATCCACGCCATGACGTGGTGGTCAGCCACAGGAGTACATTCAACACTTTGTTCAACTCCTAATATTATTATTATTATTATTATTATTTCTGCATATTCTGAATTTTGAATGGGAGCAATTTCCCCTCGGGGATTATAAACTATTTCTGAATCTGATTCTAATTCTGAACAAATGCTGCTGCATAGACATGTGTAGAATAGCATGATCCGATAGATGAAAGATAGGAGTAACAATTAAATTGAGACGCTACATTTTCAGCACTTTCTTTATAACAACTAGCCAGACTGTAAACAGGTCTAGGTTCAGTGGCTGTTAGACCATGAATGAAAACAAGTCATCAAATGTCTACAGTGCCACCCTCTGGCAGATATAGGAACCTGCATCTGGACATTGGCAGCAGTGAACTATTCCAGGCGTAGTCAATACATTTACACATTCTCATTTCTTAAGCTCATGAGAAAAACACCCCGATGTCTACAACAATCCTCCAGTGAGCATTTTTCTGTTAAACAGAAATCACTAGCAACACAACATTCGACTGGCTCAGAAGTGCAAATGTTTTATTGAGTATATGAAGACAACAATGACAAATTCACATTTAGACAATATTCCCACCAGGATTTGCAATACTGGCTTTCAACTAAGACATTTCAATGTGTTTTCTTAGTCAAGCTCCAAAATTAAGACATGCTCTTATTTGCACATTGTACAGGATAAAGGATGTCTTTATTGCAAAAGAGGAAAAAAAAAACAATGGATAAATAAAGTTCACATGATCAGTTCAAACTCCTTTCACTGCAAGGCCGCTGCACTACTTACTGCATCATAACAATGTTACTTACTACAAAGGTGGAAAGCATCGTATAGCTACATGTATTTAGCTTGTGCCTTGCACACAGTCACTTATAAACATCACGTCTCAGCCTAAACAAATGATCCAAATGAGTAAACAAATTTAATGGTGACTTGTGACACATTCATTTTGTACCCACATCTTCAAAACAATATTGAAATCCCAGTTGGTGGCCACTGGCATAAAAACGACATATTCCTCTGGATCATCAGTGGTATGTCTATAACTAAAGGCTTATACCTTTAATTATGGAGTAGTGGTATGTCCATGCCTAAAGGCTTATACCTCTGGAAGAGTAGTGGTATGTCGATGTTGAAAGGCTTATTCCACTGGATCAGTGTTATGTGATGCAGGACACCATATGGTGCTGAAGCAGGAGTGGTGTGTCGGTAGTAGGGGTGCAGTGTTGGCTGAAGACTTGTGATATTCAAGGACAAGAACATGTGTAGAATAGCATGGTCCGAGACCTAGATGAAACATAGGAGTAACAATTAAATTGAGACACAAAATTTCCAACACTTTATCACAATAAGCCAGAAGTATACAGTAAAAGTAGCATCATGTATTTTGAAGGGTTTGGGATTCAAGGCTTCAGATAATTTAAAATAAATGTAAGCAGACAGACAGAACTGGACTGATCAGAGCCAACACTCACAGCTCTACTACTTTACTCTGCAGACCACACTGTCCATATGACTGCATTAAATCAGTCTGTATGTGTGTGTTTGTATGTGATAGTTTGGTCTATGACAGACGGGGCAGTCATAATATCCACATCAGTTTTATTTATATATATATACACATACATATATATATATATACACACACATATATATACATACATACACACACACACACATATATATACATATATACATACATATATATATATATACATACATATGCATATATACATATATATACATACATATATATACATATATATACACATACATATATACATACATATATATACATACATACATATACATACATACATATACACATACACACACACACACATATATATATATATAAACATACATATACATATATATACATACATACACACACATATGTATATATACATATATATGTGTATATATACATATATATAGCTGTGGTGGCATGTACGCCAGAAGGGTAAATTCACGAGTTGAACCGATAAAAGTTATTTGTCTTCGTTATCAGTGACTTACAGCCGTAGCCTATCTGTTTTGTAGTGGTTTGTAGCATATCGTCGCTGTCAAGCAGAAGCCTCCTATCTTCAATATATGGTATTAAATTTACGTGTCACTGTACAGTGGGTACTAGTTTCATTTGGAGGATTTCACGCGTGAGTCACGGGAGAGTCACACAGATTTTTTTTTTGGAGGAGTAATTGTGTTTTCACCAGAAGCTGCAATGTGCCCAAACAACCGCCAGGTGGCATCTGTGAGCAGCAGGACGCCTCCATAAGACAGCAGCACGGAGCAGTGAACACAAATGGGGAATGCAATATAATAATAATACAGCATGGGCGAGCGGTCTTAATAAGCTATAAATGCAGTGCATGCCCAAGCCCTTCAATAAAAATAATTGAAAATATTAATCTGGCAGTGTGTTCAATTATACAATACCTTAGTTCTACTGTTTTGGTCTTAAATCCGTGCCTAATCTGTCCCGTTTTGCTTGCGAAAAGCTGGAAAGCTGACAGCTTGTTTCGCGCGTGCGCACTGTGACACAGAGTAGTACAGTTACTGCTAGAGGCTGTGTTTACTGTAGAAGAGCATTTTGAATGGCAAAAAAGCTGTCAGTGAAGCAGCTTATCTGCCAACGCGCATGCGCAAAACTGACTTGTTTGAATTGTTCAGCGGGAAACTGTCAGTGGTTCATTTCATCGTGTAGCCCGGTCAAAATGAGTGAAAATATTAATTCTATTCAGTCTTTGCGTTCAGTGCCGTTTTCGCGGAGAACTTTTGAGGAAAAGAAAACTATAATTTCAAGTGGACGGCCTACTCCTGAAGTAAATATCACAAAAACTGGCCGACCCCCCCTCCCGTCAAACGATCCGGTCTGACAGTGACATATTGCCTGTTCATTCATGAAAACCATCTCGAAACACTCTGTCAAACAAGTGTCAGATCTGTCAATCTGCGGCGCTACTAGCCTAGTTCGCTCATTTTAAAAACACACCGGCAGCAGCGCCTACTGATCTGAGACGTGTCACGTGAGTTACTGTAAATGCTGTGTGGAAAACCAGCTGTGGTCTGTGATTGAGGTGCAGAAGGGTGAGTTTGGAGCTGACGAGAGGATCGCGCTGACGACCGTTTCATTACATTTTTCTCATTGAAAAACTATACAACTGGCATTTAGATTATGTTCTGCACAAAAAAATAAGTGAAATAATAACAATTCGGTTTTAGCAATCAACCGCTTATAGTGATCAAATGTACTCTGGACCAACGTGATCACTATAAGCGGTTTCCACTGTAGTAGTTAAAAACCATATTATATTTTTTATTAATAAATAAATACCCCCCTTACGGGCGCGCATGCTATTGACACTTCAGCATGACCACAGTAAAAGGTCACCGCTCGCCACTGTAATACAGTATAGTTTTTCAATGAGACAAATGTAACGACGGCAGCTACAGTATACGTCTCACTCTTTTTCGGTCCTCAGTCTCGTCAGCTCGAAACACACCCGTCTGTATTTTTAAAATGAGCGAACTACTGTACAGTAGTGCCGCAGATTTCTCATTCCCCACCTTGTTTGATTGAGTGTGTTGCTGGATGATTTCTCATGAATGAACGGGCAATAGCCTGTGTCACTTTTTTTAATTTCAAGTCAAGCGGGGAGGGGGGGATCCTTGTACCTGGGTTACTGTTACCAAGGATACGGAAATAAAAGTAGCGAAGCTCCGGACAGAGTTGCGGTGATTGTATCCACTTTATGATAGGCTACTGTAGATTATGAAAACACATGAGTCTATCACAACAAGGGATTTTCCAGATCAAATCCGTTGGATTATCCATACGAGAGGTAGACTGCCGGTTCTCACGGCCCGGACTCCTGCCAATAGTTTTTTTTTTGTGTTTTTTTTGAGGGTGTGTGTGTGCCGAGCGGACCCCTTTAGAGAGACACGCGTCTGTATGGGACAGGCTTTTATTTAATTTAGAACAAACCTTATGCTCAGCAAAAAAATTTTAGGTCGCCGGATCTGAACCCGATCGAGTTAGTCTGGGCTTCAATGAAACGCTACATTCGCTGTGAGGCCAAACCCAAAAACAGAGATGAACTGATCTCCGCAATAGAGTCATTTTGGAAATATAAGCTCACCAAAGAGGCCTGCAACAAATACATAGATCACTTGGACAAAGTCATTGAACAGGTCATAGCATTAAAGGGAGGACCGACTGGCATGTGACTGCATGGCAGACGGCGAAAAATGCCCAGGGCCGAAGGATCTCCTGCTGAAAGACTGATGCGCACACTACGCAGATCTGAGGACACACTCTGCTTTAAATTACCTACTGTATATCATACTGCACTGTTCTGTATACCTGTCGATTTTTTAAACAAAAATGTTTTATTTGAAGCACGTAGGCTACCATGTACTGTACAGACCAAAAGTTTGGACACACCTTCTCATTCAAAGAGTTTTCTTTATTTTCATGACTATGAAAATTGTAGATTCACACTGAAGGCATCAAAACTATGAATTAACACATGTGGAATTATATACTTAACAAAAAAGTGTGAAACAACTGAAAATATGTCTTATATTCTAGGTTCTTCAAAGTAGCCACCTTTTGCTTTGATAACTGCTTCGCACACTCTTGGCATTCTCTTGATGAGCTTCAAGAGGTAGTCACCTGAAATGGTCTTCCAACAGTCTTGAAGGAGTTCCCAGAGATGCTTAGCACTTGTTGGCCCTTTTGCCTTCACTCTGCGGTCCAGCTCACCCCAAACCATCTCGATTGGGTTCAGGTCCGGTGACTGTGGAGGCCAGGTCATCTGGCGCAGCACCCCATCACTCTCCTTCTTGGTCAAATAGCCCTTACACAGCCTGGAGGTGTGTTTGGGGTCATTGTCCTGTTGAAAAATAAATGATGGTCCAACTAAACGCAAACCGGATGGAATAGCATGCCGCTGCAAGATGCTGTGGTAGCCATGCTGGTTCAGTATGCCTTCAATTTTGAATAAATCCCCAACAGTGTCACCAGCAAAGCACCCCCACACCATCACACCTCCTCCTCCATGCTTCACGGTGGGAACCAGGCATGTAGAGTCCATCCGTTCACCTTTTCTGCGTCGCACAAAGACACGGTGGTTGGAACCAAAGATCTCAAATTTGGACTCATCAGACCAAAGCACAGATTTCCACTGGTCTAATGTCCATTCCTTGTGTTCTTTAGCCCAAACAAGTCTCTTCTTCTTGTTGCCTGTCCTTAGCAGTGGTTTCCTAGCAGCTATTCTACCATGAAGGCCTGATTCACACAGTCTCCTCTTAACAGTTGTTCTAGAGATGTGTCTGCTGCTAGAACTCTGTGTGGCATTGACCTGGGACACTTTCAAAGTTTTCCCAATTTTTCGGACTGACTGACCTTCATTTCTTAAAGTAATGATGGCCACTCGTTTTTCTTTACTTAGCTGCTTTTTCTTGCCATAATACAAATTCTAACAGTCTATTCAGTAGGACTATCAGCTGTGTATCCACCTGACTTCTGCACAACACAACTGATGGTCCCAACCCCATTTATAAGGCAAGAAATCCCACTTATTAAACCTGACGGGGCACACCTGTGAAGTGAAAACCATTTCAGGTGACTACCTCTTGAAGCTCATCAAGAGAATGCAGAGTGTGTGCAAAGCAGTAATCAGAGCAAAAGGTGGCTACTTTGAAGAAACTAGAATATAAGGCGTATTTTCAGTTGTTTTACACTTTTTTGTTAAGTACATATTTCCACATGTGTTAATTCATAGTTTTGATGCCTTCAGTGTGAATCTACAATGTCGATAGTCATGAAAAGAAAGGAAACTCATTGAATGAGAAGGTGTGTCCAAACTTTTGGTCTGTACTGTATATATCTTATATTTTTGGGAAGTCTGAATTCCAGTCACTACACATCTTATGAACGTGATGTAAAGTAATAACTTTATTTTTTTATATATATTTTTTTTAAATGCAGCCTCTAAAACTAGAATGAAAAATATTTTCCTATGTTCCATCTTCTCGGCTCTATTGAAAGTAATGAGCTTAATAGACATATTAGCGCCTCCATTTATCTCTGACCAATAGGTGTGCTTGTAATAATTGCTGTGACGACAGCTGGACACAATGTAACACATTAGCATCCTCCATTTATCTCTGACTGTTGGAGCCATTTTGTATATTACACATAAGGTGATAAATAATTTAGATTTGTTGGATTTATTCTGATTTTGTATATTTGAGGTTATAAGAGTGCCTATTAGTTAATAACAACTGCGCTCTTCTTATTGGCTGAGATGTGCGTAACGTGATGCGTGCGTACTTTGGTTCAGTGATGATTATGGAGGCGAGGAGAGCACACTAGTTTTTGACCGTGCTAATGATTATTGCCTGATTTTGGATTGCTACAGTTTTATTTTTTGTTGTAACTTGAATAAAGGTTTCAATAAACCCACGTGAGAAAGAACTGTGGAGTTTTTGTGGCCTAAGACACGCGTCAACTACATGCTCACGCTCCATAATTTTAGTGTGTGTTTAAAAAGTAAAAAGAGATGGAGTCACACTTACACTGACCAATGGGTGTGTTTGTGGATACTTCACTCAAGTACATTGTCAGACAAAAGTCCTGCCCCCCACAGTACTTCACACAGCTGTTTGCTTTGAACAGAAAAACCGGTTCCTACAGTAGCTCTCCTCACACTTTTCAGTTCATAAGTGAAGAAATTTCGTCGTGTTTCATGTAATAAATTTCACATGTAAGGGGAGCTGAACATACAGCCTCCATTCAGAACTCCAAGACACATGTGCCAGATGCACAGAGGCATGCGTAAAACACAGATTGAGACCACTTCATGATGTTTAGTTATTTTTTTTAGTTCATTTTCATTTCTTTTGGATTTTTGTGCGTATTACTGAGCTGTTTTGGTCCATGTTTGTAAGCCTTTTTTCCCCTGGATTATATTTTCTAAAGTTGCAACAATATAGTAATATAATATATATTGTTTTCGTTTCATTTCGTTAAGTATAAATCAATCAATCCATTTTCTTTGAAACTATGAGATTGTAGAGCACCTAAAAACCAAAGCACCAGTTCACTGTAGCGATTTTCATACACACAGCCAGTCTCGCTTTCAATAAAACACACTCGCATTCTATTACAATCGGTGAAATATATGAAAACACAATTTAAAAAATGACAGTTGTTGCTCTAGTTTTTTGTTTGGGTAAGCTTCATATTTAAAAGCGCAATGTTCAGCTGTCAGAAATTAAAAGCAGCCTCCTCTTGTTATATTTGCAGCAACACTGTTGCTTCAGGCTGTGATCAGCTTTTTTGTATCGCTCATAGCCTACTTTCCATTAAAACAACCGGCTGCTCTTGGCTGAAATCAGCCCGTTGTGGCTCCATTCTACGATTAAAGTAGTATCAACAAAGTCACTGTTAACAAAATTAACATCTAATCTGTCCCTTCAAATTGTGTGTTTGGAGCAGCTGCAGACAGATGTGCATTAATGCTCCGCTCGTGAGTCCAGCTGCATCGGGTCCAGGCTGCTGGCACGACCGAAGCAGCTTAGAGACTGTTTAAACGAGCGATCGTGGGCTATAAGTGGATTGTTACATTCACGAGAACTTGCAGAAAATAGATATGAGACAATTTGCTAAAACTTGGAGCCAGACCCGGCCAGGCTACAGGAGAGATCAAAAATATGGAGGGGGACAGGACCCCCATGAGAACCACTGATCCTGTTGAACGTAACCACTGTGAAACAATAAAAAACAACATTGATCTGATTTACCGGCGTAGCGCTCCCTCTCTCCATTCACTCTCTAGCTCTCTCGACCACAGCTGCAAATTAAGTAGCCTATGGCCTATGAACAGCGCCACTCTCCATTGCAGCTATGTTGTGGTCAAATGTGGAATTATCCCCAAATCTTTTGAGCTGCATTTCAGTATGATGCTTCCACCTAGTGGCTACAATGTGACCTACAATTTCACGCAACGCATGAATCACGCTTTCCGTGAGGGAAACCTCTATTTGAAACTAGTACCAACTGTAGGTAGTAAGCTACAAACCTACGAGCAAAAAGAACGGAAATGGACATATTCATCCAATAGTGTGCAACCAAAAAGTGATTTATTAAAATTCAAAGTTATTAAAAATGCAACAGATCTCGAATGACAACAACAACTGCGGTTGTTGTGAACCCAAGCTCTGCCGTGCATCATAACATGACAAGAGGCCGGCTGGAGATAAGCTCTTTGAATACATTCATTGGTTAATAATGTATACAGACGTGAAGGGTGGCCAGTAAAATCGATTATAAAAAAATAGTCGAAAAAAGTCAAATTTGCAAATAAGAGGTTTTTGTCTGACAGCAACAATATCAGTAATAATTCATGTGTAGGATATTAAATCAGTACAAAACAGTAATAATATAAATTGGATAAGACACTGAATAGTAAACCTCCACTTAATGCAATGATTTATAACAATAATAATTCATTTGTAAGATATGTAATCAATTAAAAACTGTAATAATTACTATCAGGCATGACAACGTGATGATGCATAGATTTCAGCTTCTTAAATGATACACAATTCTGTTTTGTTCTCTCTTTTAGTAGTTCCAGTGCCAAGAAAAGGCGTGTAGATGACTTTGTTGTCAGAAGAGGCACATGAACCCCTCCAATGGCTCAAGTCTTGACAGAAAGCATCGTCAACATGATAGTCAATGACATCAAATCAAATCAAATTTTATTTGTATAGCCCAAATTCACAAATCACAGTTGCCTCAGAGGGCTTTACAATCTGTACAGAGACGACACCCTCTGTCCTTCGACCCTCGATTCGAGTGAGGAAAAACTTGCCCCAAAAAAAAGGCCCTTTTAACAGGGAAAAAAAAAATGCGGAAGAAACCTCAGGGAGAGCCACAGAGGAGGGATCCCTCTCCCAGGACGGACAGACGTGCAATAGATGTCGCATGTACAGAGCAGATCAACGAGATCACAATGTATTCAATTATAAGCGATGGTTGACAGGAGTGAAAGTACATTAAGATGTATTACAGCAATAATAATGAAATGCACATGGAAATGTGATTACTAGTGATAACAGTAGTAGTGATTAATGGTAAGGATGGTATGTAGTAATGCATTACAATAATAGTAGTGGAACGTATGTAACAGAGATGTGACTAATATTAGAGACAGTAGTGGTGGGTGTCAGGCAGGGTCATGGCAGTAGGCGCATCCACGATCAGGCAGGGCCATAGCAGTAGGCGCATCCACGATCAGGCAGGGCCATAGCAGTGGGCGCATCCACGATCCACGACCCGGGCGCGGCCAGGATCCATGGGAGCCTGTAGGACTAGAAAGCACAAGGACTCCGGGGAAGAAGTAAGTCAGTGACATGCAGAGATGGGGCATGTATACAGGCATAATGTATACAGATGGAGAGGAGAGGAGAGGGGAGGAGAGAGAAGCTCAGTGTGTCATTGTCCCCCAGACTAGGCCTATAGCAGCATAACTAAGAGCTGGTCCAAGACAGGCCTGGGCCTGTCCTGGCCCAGCCCTAACTATAAGCTCTTATCGAAGAGGAAGGTCTTAAGTCTATTCTTAAAGGTAGAGAGGGTGTCCGCCTCCCGGACCAAAACAGGAAGATGGTTCCACAGAAGAGGAGCTTGATAACTGAAGGCTCTGGCTCCCATTCTACTTTTGGAGACTTTAAGAACTACAAGTAATCCTGCGTTCTGGGAGCGTAATGCTCTAGTTGGGTGATAGGGTAGTATGAGCTCCTGGAGATATGATGGTGCCTGACCATTAACAGCTTTGTAAGTGAGGAGAAGGATTTTAAACTCTATTCTTGATTTTACAGGGAGCCAGTGCAGAGAGGCCAATACAGGAGTAATATGATCTCTTTTCTTAGTTCCTGTCAGTACACGTGCTGCAGCATTCTGGACCAGCTGGAGACTCTTTAGAGACTTGTTAGGGCAGCCTGATAATAGAGAATTACAATAGTCCAGCCTGGACGTAACAAATGCATGGACTAGCTTTTCTGCGTCTTTTTGAGACAGGATGGGCCTGATTTTTGCAATGTTACATAGATGAAAAAATGCAGACCTTGAAATTTGTTTTATGTGGGAGTTGAAGGACATATCTTGATCAAAGATAACTCCCAGATTCCTGACGGTGGTGCTGGAGGCCAAGTTAATGCCATCCAAACTCGCTATATCATTAGATAATGCATCTCTAAGGTGTTTAGGACCAAGTACTATAACTTCGGTTTTATCTGAGTTTAACAGCAGAAAATTGCAGGTCATCCAGGTCTTAATGTCCTTGAGACATGCATGGAGGTTAGTAAGCTGATTAGTTTCATTTGGCTTTATTGATAGGTATAACTGTGTATCATCTGCATAACAATGAAAGTTTATGGAGTGTTTCCGAATTATATTTCCTAGAGGGAGCGTATATAAGGTGAATAGTATGGGTCCAAGCACGGAGCCTTGAGGAACACCATGACTAACCTTGGTATACAGGGATGACTCATCATTAACATGTACAAACTGAAATCGATCCGATAAATGGGACATAAACCAGTTTAATGCGGGTCCTTTAATGCCAATTAAGTGTTCCAGTCTCTGTAGTAGAATGTGATGATCAATGGTATCAAATGCAGCACTAAGATCTAGTAAGACCAGGACAGAGACAAGTCATTCGTCAGAAGCGATGAGGAGGTCATTTGTAACTTTCACCAGTGCCGTCTCTGTGCTATGATGTGCTCTAAAACCTGATTGAAAATCCTCATATAAACTATTTTTATGAAGAAAGTCACATAGCTGGTTGGCGACCGCTTTCTCAAGGATCTTGGAGAGGAAAGGGAGGTTGGATATAGGTCTATAGTTGGCTAAAGCTTCTGGGTCAAGATTAGGCTTTTTAAGGAGCGGTCTAATTACAGCTAGTTTAAAGGATTGTGGTACGTATCCTGTTAATAGAGACAGGTTGATCATTTCTAGTAGAGATGTGCTAATTAAAGGTAAAGTTTCTTTCAGCAACCTAGTTGGGATGGGGTCTAGGAGACAAGTTGTTGGTCTAGATGAAGAAACCATCGAAGTTAGTTGGTGGAGGTCGATGGGAGAGAAGCAGTCTAAATATAAGTCAGAATTTACAACTGTTTCTGAGGTTCCTGTGTTTAAAGATACAATAGTGCCAGTTGAGGGCAAGCGATGATGGATTTTGTCTCTAATAGTTAAAATTTTATCATTAAAGAAGCTCATGAAGTCATTACTACTGAGCGTTGTAGGAATACATGGTTCAGTAGAGCTGTGACTTTCTGTCAGCCTGGCTACAGTGCTGAAAAGAAACCTGGTGTTGTTTTTGTTTTCCTCTATTAATGACGAGTAATAGCTTGCTCTGGCATTGCGGAGGGCCTTCCTATATATTTTAAGGCTATCTTTCCAGGCTAAGCGGGATTCTTCCAAGTTGGTGGAACGCCATTTCCTTTCAAATTTCCGTGATGTTTGCTTCAATTTGCGGGTATCCGAGTTATACCAGGGTGCTAACCTCCTGTGCTTTATAGGTTTCCTTTTCAGGGGGGCAATAGAGTCCAGTGTTGTTCGCAATGAGCCTGCAGTGCTATCAACAAGATGATCGATTTGTGAGGAACTGAGGTTAGCGGAGGAGTCCTCTATTATATTAAGACATGGCATTGAATTTAGTGCCAGCGGTATAATTTCCTTAAATTTAGCTACAGCACTATCAGATAGACATCTAGTGAAGGAGTTTTTGCCTAATGGTGTGTAGTCCAGTAATAGAACTTCAAAAGTTATTAAGTGATGGTCTGATAAAAGAGGATTCTGTGGAGAAACTGTTAGATTTTCAATCTCGATACCATAAGCTAGAACAAGGTCAAGGGTGTGGTCAAAACAGTGAGTTGGTTTATGTACACACTGAGAGAAGCCAATGGAGTCTAATAATGAGATAAATGCAGTACTAAGGCTATCATTAACGGCATCCACATGAATATTAAAATCACCTACAATAATTACTTTATCTGATTTGAGGACTATACTTGATAAAAACTCAGAGAATTCAGATAAAAACTCTGAGTAAGGACCAGGTGCTCGATACACTACAACAAATAGAACTGGCTGTAAAGTTTTCCACGTTGGATGTGAAAGACTCAGAACAAGGCTTTCAAATGAGTTATAATTTAATTTAGGTTTAGGAATGATTGACAGACTTAAGTCATAAATAGCTGCAACACCACCTCCTCGGCCGGAGCCTCGAGGAATGTGAGTATTAATATGACTGGGTGGAGTGGATTCATTCAGGCTGACATATTCTTCAGGATGCAGCCAAGTTTCAGTAAGACAGAATAAATCAATATTACAGTCTGAAATTAAGTCATTTACTAGTACAGCTTTCGATGACAGGGATCTGATATTTAGGAGTCCGCATTTAATTCTCTTGTCTTGTTTTGAGATTGCAGAGTTGCTGTTAATTTTTATTAGATTTTCATGCACAACTCCTCTTCTGTGGACTTTTGATTTGATTAATTTAATTAATTTAGGTGGTCGGGGGGCAGACACAGTCTCAATGGAGCAACTGATCTAATGGAAGCTCAGAGAAGCGTGTAAGACTGCAGCTCTGCCTCCTGGTCTCAACTCTGGGTTGTCAGGCTGGTTGTTGGCTAATGAAATGGGTTAAATTTCTAGAGATGAGAGCCGCTCCGTCCAAAGTGGGATGGATGCCGTCTCTCCTAATGAGACCAGGTTTTCCCCAGAAAGTCCGCCAATTATCAACAAAGCCCACATCGTTTGCTGGACACCACCTTGACAGCCAGCGGTTGAATGATGACATGCGGCTGAACATGTCATCACTGGTTAGGTTTGGCAGGGGCCCGGAGAAAACTACGGAGTCCGACATTGTTTTGGCATAGCTACACACCGACTCAACATTAATCTATCTTATAGACGTCCTTAAATCAACTAAGAGCAAGATTGCCCTGACAGCTGATGCCTGGACCAGTATTGCCACAGAGGCATATTTTGGCATCACTTGTCACTTTAAGTGATGACTGGGAACTCACTAGCTTCTGCCTCACCACCATGCCACTGGAAGAACGACACACTGGAGTTAACATTGCTGCATGGATTGAGTATGCCATGGCAAGGTTTGAGGTCCCTGCTAGCAAGATTGTGGCTGTTGTCCATGACAATGGCTCCAATGTTGACACAGTGCTGGCTGCAAACATTTTGAAAGAAAAGCATGGGTGGAATTCAGTCCGCTGTGCAGGCCACACTTGGCCACAATAGGTGATCGGTCATGCTCTGAAACATCCTCAGATCACTAAAACACTAGGAGCAGCGAGGTGTCTTGTAGAGCACTTCAAAAGAAGTGAACTAGCCTCAAGCAAGCTGAAGACCAAATAGAAACAAATGGGAATCCCAGAGAAGAAATTTATCCAAGATGTCTCTACTAGGTGGAATAGCACCTTTTACATGGTGACTCGTCTGCTAGAACAGAGATGGCCGCTGACTGCAACATTGTCTAACCCAAACAGTAACACAGAAAGGGAAACAGCATCTCGACCTGAAACCAGACCAGTCGGCCTTGCTTGAGGAACTGGCAAAAGCTCTTCAGGCCTTTGAAAGTGCCACTGTCTACCTGAGTGGTGAAACCTATGCTACCGCCTCTGCCCTGCCTCCTCTGGTCAGAGGGCTTCAGAAGTCCACTCAGACCACCTATGATACAGCTTCTGTTTCTGGCATTCCAGGCAGCTGCTTCACAGGAGACAACTGCACGCTGGTCCAGAGAAGTCACTGTCAAAGATGACAACACAAACACACAGATCATTGCAGCTGCACTGGACCCGCGTTTTCAGAAACTGAACACTGAACCTGGTGTCAGAAATTTCAAAGTAAAGTCCAATCTCTTGCCTTACAGTCCATGCAAGAAGAAACTGCAAAGAGGCAGTGTGCCAGTGAGAATGAGGAAGCCATTACATGTGCTAAGAGAACTTCAAATGGGTCTCTTGATTCACTGTTTGGATGTGACTCCTCAACAGATACTGACAGTGAGACTGCTGAACAGGATGCTCACAACCAAGCTATCACCAACGAGGCAAGATTTATGTGTTTAAATAAGAACAGTTCTTATTAATTAACATTTAACATCAACTGTAACATGCCATACTTTTTCACAAGCCTAATTTTCATCTGTTGTCCCATTGCAGGTACTGATGTACTTTAATCCCCTATCTTGGTGGAAGTCAAATGAAGCAAAATATCCAAGTCTTGCATCATTAGCCTGGTCATTCTTGTGCATTCCTGCCACTTCTACTCCTTCTGAGCGACTGTTCTCAGCTGCTGGGAACATAACCTCCAAGAAGAGAGCCAGCCTCACACCTGAGTATGTTGATATGCTCACATTCCTGCATTGCAATTTGAAGAATTTGTGAATTATACAGTCATTTGTACTGGATTTTTTTTAATTTTATTTACATTTACTAGTTTTATTTGAAATTTTGGACTTGGCAGCACTATTTCAAAAAGGTATAGTTATAGTATAGTAAAGTTATTTGTACATTATGTTTTTGTTATCACAACTTGCACTTTAATGTATTATTTTGTCAATTTATGTTTCATTAAAATAACAATTTAAAAATGCAGTTGTTTCAAAATATTATGTTTTCAAATACATGTTTCATGGGTTTTTAATTTGCTCTGAGAATATGAGGTAAAGTCGAAAATAATTGTGACTAATCGAAAAAATAATCGTTAGATTAGTCGACAACCAAAATAATCGTTAGTTGCAGCCCTAGTGTTGGCCTTGTATGGCTATTTCCTGGGTTAAAATCCCAGGTGGCGTTGTTGACGACACACACTACACATACACACGCTCACACAAACACACACTCAGACCCGCTCTCGCCACAGTGGCATTAGCATTAGCATCTAGCTGCTCAGGTGATGGCTGGGGCCTGTCGCAGCCTGTTTTAGAAGCATCATTTCTCCCTCGGCCTGCCATCATAGAGTGTCCGCAAGTAAAAAAATAAGTTTACCTATAGTAAAAGGCTGCAGTATTAAGGCTTAAAGCTGGCAGAAAAAATACAAAAGTGTAATATAAAAGTGTAAAAAAAAAAAAATATCATTCCAGCGGAGCCTCTGTGAAACGTGTCTTACATCTTCCTCGTTCCACCAGGGGTCCCCCCCACTGTTGAAATTTAACCGCCGCTGCTAAGGAGAGGAGAGGAGGAGAGGGGAGAGTGCATAGAGGGCTGTGTTTTACCTCAGACATTTATTCTATTAATTATTTTGCATTATGGACGTTTCTGAAGGGGCTATGCCCATAATGAGTCTTAGTGTGATCAGCACTCTACAGAAAATATCAGTTGAACAGGCGGTGCTTCAATCTGGTCCAGGACACATGTGCTTACACAGTGCTAAAAGAATGTGGTCACGTGTGGCCAAGACCACCACTGACTGCGGTCTGAGTCATAAAATCCTAAGGCATTCACACCTGTACTTGGAGCTGTCCACTTATGAACAGGCGCTCACAACAAATAATACCAGGCCTGACCAGCTTGTTTGTTTTAGTGCTGCATCACTAGACTAACAAGAAGCTTCTTTCCACAGGCTGTGAGACTCGATTCATCCTCAGCACTCCACCATGAAAAATAGTTTCCATTTTATGACTAATCTAACCAGATAACAGAAATTCTGACCCGATGACCGGCATTAAGAATGATTACAATAACGTAAAGGTAGGATTTTGTAATATTTTGTTTAGGACAGCAACCGATGGTTATTTTCATGCTGGTTGTTTTCTCCATTAATCCTTTGATCGGTAAAAATATTGAGAACTGTGGTCACAGTAAGCCAGAGGCCCAAGTGACACCTTCACAATGTCCAGTCCAAACCTGAACATTATAAATACAATGAAATGATTTAAAGGAAACGCAGCAAATGTCATACCAGCTGTAAAGCGGCAACCACATGATTTTACTGGAAAAATAACTGAAACCACTATCAAAATTGTTATCAATTAATTTTCTGTCAATCAACTGATTAATCAAATATAAGCAATATATGTAAAAACTGATGAATACTTGAATTTATAACAAACCATATTGTATAAGCCCTTCATTTTTGTGCAAAAAAATAATAATTTCCAGTGTAACTGGTAATAACTATAGCTGTCAGATAAATGTAGTGGAGTAAAAAGTGCAATATTTGCTTCTAAGATGTAGTAAAGTGGAACTTTAAAAGTAATATGAAAAGAAAAGGCTAAATTTAAGTACAAGTATCTCAAATTTGTAATTAAATACATTACTTGACTAAATGTACTAGGGTGCCACCAGACTGAGGCGTGCGTTTTTTAAATTTATTTTACACACCCAGATCTACTTATGTTACTCCAAATAAATGAAAATGTTTCAAAATTCACTTTTGGAAGAAGGTTTCCTGGCACCGACTCCAGATGCTCCATCCTCTGCTGATGGTTGTTTGCGTCTCTTGTGTGTTGGTGGGATGTTATCCCCCTCATCAGCTGCAATAGTTTACTCTGCTGATGGTTCTATGAAATACAAAATATTCAGTCAGACATGTGAGAATGACCACAATTACGGCTGGATGGTACAGCAAAAAATTATCCACAGGCAGGTTTAAGGTGGGTCACAGAGGTGGTTCTTTATTCCTCCACCTCAGCAAACAGCATAACACATCAGTACCACCTCCCCCAGGTTGTTAAAATGGCCCCCATTTATAGGGTGTCACAGCTAATGACCCTGGAAGATTCCATCCACAGGGATCCACTGCCTATCAACATGTTTAACCCACCATTTTTATTCCTATATTTACACCACCTTATCAGTAACAAATACACACCCTCATTTGCCTCCCCTAACAACAAAAATACACATCCCACTTTGTCTTTTTTCCTGGGGGAAGCCTTTTGCCTGCACACCCTGAAGACAAACACTGGTGAGTAAACAATACACTTGACTTCTTCACTGCATGCACTTATTGAGCAACACAATACACATTCTTAGCTTAGCTCCTTGTTGAAGGAATTAACACATTTAATATGCACCTTTAACCCTCTGTCCCGCTGCTCTAGGTGGAGCTGCGTGGCCCACACATCACCCACCTGTAAAACCAAGACCCGACCAAGGACAATAAACGTTCAATAAATACGATAAACATATCCATACAAATGTGCAAAAAACAGTGTTAAAATGTATTGTGCAAATCTCCAATAAAGTGCTGTTGCTCCTCTGCATATGTAGTCACACTCAGTCCATAGTGCGTGGTGCCATGTGTGCAAAGCCTGGTGACGATGTGCTCTTCGTCAGATTTCCTCCTCCCTCTCCCCAAAGAGAACAGTACCTCATTCCTCTGACATTCTGGACAGACAGTCCGCCACCACATTTGACTTCCCTGACCTGTAGTGCACCGTGAAGTCATAGGGCTGCAGGGCCAGGTACCACCTAGCGATGTGCATGTTGGCATCCCTCATGCGATAAAGCCACTGCAAAGACCGATGATCAGTTTCCAGGAAGAAGTGCCGCCCCAGCAGATAATATCTGAGGGTGTCGATGGCCCACTTCATCGCCAAGCACTCCTTTTCCACTGTAGAGTACCTTTGTCTCTCTGTCCAGCAGCTTCCGACTCTCCTTCCACCACCACCTCCTCTCCTTCCACCTCCTGCAGAAACACTGCTCCCAGGCCCACTCCAAAAGTGTCCGTCTGAATGAATGAATGAATGAATGAATGAATGAATGAATCTTTTATTGTCATTATACTGGGTGTACAATGAAACTTTGTTAGACTATTCTCGGTAAAAGACAATTAGTTAGACAATATAAAACATATATTAAAAAAAATTTAAAAACATAAAAGGCACACATGGAGATCAACAGAACAAGACAAGAGCAGCAGTATATATAAAATACAATGTCTGTGCAGCAGAAAGGTATCAGTGCAGCTTCAAATAATGATAATAATAATAATAATAATAATAATAATAATAAGTGATAGCAGCAGCATGTATAACATGCGTGTGTATAACAGTGACTGTTATGATAGAAGTGGGATGATGTAGGCAACAGCTCTGGGGTAGAAGCTGTTTCTTAGTCTGTTTGTTTTGGTTCCGATTGTCCTGAACCTTCTGCCAGATGGTAACAGCTCAAACATGGAGTGACCGGGTGTGGGGTGTCTCTAAGGATGCTGAGGGCTTTCTTGTTGAGCCTTTTTGTGTAAATGGTGTCCAGTTCGGGGAGCTTCAACCTGATGACGCGCTGAGCCACCTTCACCACACGATAGAGACTGTAGCGTTCCGCGGCTGTACAGCTGGCGTACCACACTGTGGCGCTGGTGGTCAGGATGGACTCGATGGTGCTTCTGTAGAAGTTGAGGAGTAGTTTGGCCCGCTTCAGTTTCCTCAGGAAAAAGTCTCTGTTGAGCTTTATTGACCAGCTGCATGGTGTTGTTCGTCCATGCCAGCTGGTTCGACAGTGTGACTCCCAGAAACTTCAGCTTTTCTACATCCTTCACCGTCTCCCCATTTATGTGGAGGGGTGCGTACGGTTCCACCTTAGTCCTACAGAAGTCAGCGATCATCTCCTTGGTTTTAGAGGTGTTGAGGATGAGGTCGTTTGCTCCGCACCACTGTATGAGATGATCCACCTCATGCCTGTAAGCTGTCTCATCCTCCTCTGAGATCAAGCCAACTACAGTCGTGTCATCGGCAAACTTAATGACAGTGTCTGAGGGGTAGATGGGGGTGCCTCTATTTTCTGCAGCACCTGTTGCAGGTGCACCATATGCTCCTCCCATGATTGGCTGAAAATAACTACATCATCCAAATATGCAGCCACACAGTCAGATAAATCCCTCAAAACATGGTCCATTAGTCTTTAAAACGTGGCTGGCGCCCCCTGGAGACCAAATGGCATGACCTTAAACAGATACATACCAAATGGTGTTCTGAAAGCTGTCATCTCCTTGGCATCTGGTGCTAAGGCAACCTGCCAGTAGCCCTTGCTGAGGTCCAGTGTGGTGATGTACCGAAAGCTGCACACTGTATTCAGGTATCTGAAATCAATACAAAATCTGAGAGTACCATCTTTCTTTGGGACCAATACAATGGGCCTGCCACTCACTGTTATTCCCAGCTCCATCATCAGCCTAATTTCCTTTTGCAGCAGAGGAATCAACCGCTCAGGAATCCTGTAGCTTTTCTACTGCACTGGGGCATCTCCCTTCAGCCGAATCCTGTGCTGCACCAGTCAGGTGAAAGCTGGTGTCTCCCTGAAGAGTTCTGGGTCAAGCAGGGGCTTCGCCTCTGCCTGCTGGGTGAGAGACAGATGTGACAGGTCCACTTCTGGGCCCTCTGCTGTTGTGGTGGTAGCTGGGAAGAACTTGTCAACAGTATCCTCCTCCTGCACCTCACGGACCAAAAGCTGCTGGTGCACAGGCTCTGAACGCACCTGGACCTCCTCAAGCAGGTTAACATGAAAAGTCTGGTATCTTTTAAACCTGTCCGGCATAAAAAGTTCATGTGTGACCTTACCCGCACGTTTGCTGATTTCATATGGTCCATGCCACTTAGTCAGCAACTTGCTTTCACTGGTTGGCAACAACAACAACAGTACTTTTTGGCCTGGATGAAAGACCCGCTCTCTGGCCTTTTGATCATACCACACCTTCTGGTTTTGTTGAGCTGACTCCATGTGTTCATGTACAAGCGCCATCATCTTCTCCAGTCTCTCCCTCATTTTTACCACATATGCTACCACATTTTCTCCTTCTGGCTTCGAACTCTCCCAGTAATCTTTCAGCAGGTCCAGCGGTCCTCTCACCTGGTGCCCATACAACAGTTCAAACGGAGAGAAGCCCGTAGATGCTTATGGGACCTCTCTGTACGCAAACAGCAGGTATGGCAGCCAGCAGTCCCAATCCGAACCTGTGTGAGACACAAACTTGCGCAGCATGTTTTTCAGTGTCTGGTTATAGCGCTCCATCAGCCCATCCGTCCCACAGTCTGTTAAAATCTCCTTGGGTATGCCTACTCTAGAAAAAAGTTGTAAAAGGCAATCTGCTACTTGTCTAGCTTTGAAAGACCTGAGAGGGAAGGCTTCAGGGTGCCGTGTGGCATAGTCGCACATGACCAAAATGTAAAGGTGGCCTGAGGAACTTTTCTCAAATGGGCCTACAATGTCCATGCCTATCCTCTCAAAAGGTGTATCAATGATGGGCAAAGACTGTAATTGGGTACGTGTAACTCCTCTAGCAGAGGTTAGTTGGCAGGTTTCACAGGAAGCACAGCACTGAGAGACTTGAGTGTACATCCCTGGCCAAACAAAGCAGCTTCCAATCCTGTTCAGAGTTTTCTGGAAAGCCAGGTGACCTGCCCATAGAATTGAATGCCCCATCTCCATAACTCTCTGTCTGAACTGTTGTGGCAGTGCTAAAGTCTCATTTTTTTCCCCTTTTCTGATAGAGAAGACCCTCCTTCACCATGTAGGTGTCATCATCTAAACAGCTTGGGTTATTTTGTTGAACACCCTCCACATCTGTCACCTTTTCAAACTACTGCTTCAGTGTCACATCTTGTTTTTGCAGTGAGCTCAAATCTGGGGGAAACTCAAAATCAAGCAGTTCTGGTGGTTAAGGAGAGCTTTGTGCTCCTTGTCTAAGTGAACCCTTTAGCTTCTCCCGTCTTCACTGTGCTTGTGACTTGTGAGGTTTAACTGGCCCTGCTTCCCAGTCTACCTCAAAGAAAGGCAGCTCTCTGAGGACTCCCTCTGCACTCTGGTGGTGACACAGGCAATGTGACTGAATCACTCAATGGCTCACTGAAATCGGCTACTGAACTCTGATCCTCCTCACTGCTCCCGTCAGGTTTGCATATTGGCGGGGTCATAAGGTCATAGAGTGTGGGTACATCATCGCCTAGAGCAGCCATTCCTGACCCCAATTGGGGTCGCGAGATGATTTCTGGGGGTCGCCAAATGATTTTGGAAAAATATAAATGCGCAAAATAATGAGCGTCCAACCGGATGTTACAAGGACGACGAGCGGTTGGTCTCAAACAGGCATTTTATTACTCAAAACCAGTTGCATGTCTGCCCTTCTCATTCACACATACAGACACGGCTCTCTCTCTACCCCGCCTCTCACCGTGGGGGGAAATAAAAAAAGAAAAAGAGAGAAAAAAGGCGCGTTGTTGTTTTAGCCACAGCTGCAGCAAGTTTGCTAGCTGGAAAAATGGAGCGATGGCTTAAAAGAAAAAGTGTTCCAGCACAAGACAGTCAGCAGCAGCAGCAGGGGTCCCAAGATCAGCCACCAGAACCACCACCTGAGAAACATATGGCACTGAGAGCTTGAAGCCAGCAAAACTAAAAAGACATTTAGAGACAAAACACAGCAGCTTAACTTATAAGCCAATTGATTTTTTTCAGCGCAGGGAGCAAGAACTAAAAAGGCAAAAAACAGTGGTGAGTGAATATTCTACAGTCCCTGCTAAGGCCCTGGCAGCTTCATATGAGGTCGCATATCTGGTGGCTCAATCGAAAAAGGCTCACACGATTGCGGAGAGTCTCATCCGTCCCGCAGCTGTAGCAATCACAAGAGCAATGCATGGGGAGAAAATATCTAACACTCTTTAACCATTCCCCTGTCAAATGACACCGTGGGGCGCCGCATTCAGGACATAGCAAATGACATTAAAGAGCAACTCATTGACAGAGTGAGGAAGAGCAAATTGATGAATGCACAGATGTGTCAGGAGATGCGCAGCTGCTGGCCTTTGTGAGGTACAGCTACGAGGACATGTTGTTTTGCTCATCAATGGAGGGAACATGCACTGGACGGGACATTTTCAACAAGCTCAACAGTAACATACAAAAAGAGAGACTGAGATGGGAGAGCTGTGTCTCTGTGTGCACAGATGGAGCTGGAGCTATGCAGGGGGCAAGAAAAGGTTTGAGGGCCTGCGTGTTAGAGGTAGCCCCCATGTGAAATTTCTGCACTGTATGATCCACAGGGAAGCACTTGCTGGCAGGTGTCCTCCAAACATCAGTTAAGATTGTCAATTTCATTAAATCACGGCCACTGCAAAGCAGACTCTTTGCCACACTCTGTCATGAAATGGGATCAGACCACGAAGGACTTCTCTTTCACACAGAGGTCAGGTGGCTTTCTCACAGCAAAGTTTTAACGAGGCTCTTTGAACTGCGTGAGGAGGTCCGCATATTTTTATCAGACTGTAGTTCTCCCCTTGCTGACTATCTGACTGACCCAAAGTGGGTCACGAGCCTCGCATATTTAGCCAGCATTTTTGACAAACTAAACAGCTTAAACTTGTCCCTACAAGGCCCAAACACAAATGTCCTTATTCTCTCTGATAAGGTCATGGCATTTAAGAGAAAGCTGAAGTGGTGGGCTGTGCGAGTGCAAGGGGGAAGTGTTGAAATGTTCCCTGAGCTTGATGACTTTATGGAGAGTTACGACATAACCATTCAAACTATGAAAGGAATTATTGCCTCTCACCTCAGAAGCCTGCTTGAAAGTTTCAATAAGTACTTCCCAAATGATGACACGCCGGAAAAGTACGACTGGATATGCCAGCCTTTCACCACCTCCACCGCACATCACCTGCCATCAGAGCTGCAGGACGCCCTGCTAGATCTCTCCTCTGACCGCACGTTACAGACTGCTATCTCGGCATGCGCACTGGAAGAGTCCTGGTTGTCAGTAGCAACAAAGTACGCAGCACTGTCAAAAGCTGCAACCGATGTACTATTTCCATTTGCATCCACATATCTGTGTGAAAAGACCTTTTCTGCACTGACAACAAAATACAGATGAATGACAACAAAATACAGATGAATACTGAAAAACAAATACAGATCACGACTCCTCAGAGTTGAGAGTGATCTTCGCGTGGCCGTGTCTAACATAAAGCCAAGAATGCAGCTGCTCTGTTCAAACAAGAGGCAAACAAAAGGCCCAGCCATCACATTACATAGTGGTTGCAGCTATTTGGCTTTGTGAAGAAAAAAAAAAGAAGACAACGTTTATAGAGTTAGGAGTTTGTTTTAACAAAACTTGTTAAGTTGTTGTTATGACACAATGTTATGACGTTCTTTTTCATGTTTAAGCTCTCAGCAACATAGATGTTTAAAATGAAACATGGGCAGTTTTTCTCCCCAGTGTGTTTTGTTAAGGCTTCCTAATTAGCATGTGCTGGTTATCATTTTATTTCATTAAAAAGAAAAAAAGTTTGCGTTAATTGTTTACATTTTAACCGGCTCAACTACCAGCAATATGATGGGATGTAGCGACCATCGTCGGTCTGTAACTCACGTGAAAAGTCAGACTCTTGTTTGAAAATATTCAAAAGTGTTTCAAAATAAAATGATAAAGAAACTAATAGCTGAAGTGTGATCATAAGTGCTTGTCTGATTTGTAAATTCGACGTAGCCTACGGTGTATTGATTGTGTGTGGGTGGGGTGGGGGGGGGGGTCAAATCAATTCCAATTTTATTTGTATAGCCCAAATTCACAAATCACAGTTTGCCTCAGAGGGCTTTACAATCTGTACAGAGACGACACCCTCTGTCCTTCGACCCTCGATTCGAGTGGGGAAAAACTTGCCCCCAAAAAAAGGCCCTTTTAACAGGGAAAAAAAAATGCGGAAGAAACCTCAGGGAGAGCCACAGAGGAGGGATCCCTCTCCCAGGACGGACAGACGTGCAATAGATGTCGCATGTACAGAGCAGATCAACGAGATCACAATGTATTCAACTGCGGACAGCAGTGCATATTGAATTGGGGGTCGCGACTTAAAAAGGTTGAGAACCACTGGCCTGGAGTGTATGGCAATGTTGGAGCTAATGCCACAGGCAACATTAAAGTCTGCCCCCCCCCACAGTCAGATAAACTTCAGCTGTAGGATAAACATGCTCATCTCCATGAATACAGCTTATCCGTGATCTGTCTTTACTCCATTTATCTCTGGGGACCAAACCGGACAAAACTACAGTCTGAAAACCTGCAGAGTCAAGTAATGCTATTTCACGCTTTCAATTGATCAGAACTGGGGCTGCATGGCCTGCGTCCCTCACTGTACCCACTGTAGCTGGCCTTGGAGCAGAATAAAGGAAAGATGGTTTAGTGTGGCTCAAAGCTGGGCAAAATGGTTTTCTATGCCCTAAACCATTACAGTGGTAACACCTGACATCGACTTTTAGCATAGCTTGTGGCCTGGGGAGTAAACTGCCCATCACTTGAAAACCATCTACCTCGTGACTTGACCAAGCCCCTGTTTACCCCCAGAGGACTTACTTGAATGGACCTGGTGGTTCTCCCAGCCAAAGGTGGCAGCTCAGCTTCCTTTTCTGGCTGATGTGACGATGCCGGCCAGGCGTGCAGCTTCCTCTGCTGTCTTGGGGTCATGCTCTCTGATCCAGATCTCCAGCTCTGCATGGACCATCCTCAGGAACTGTTCAAGAATAATAGTGTCAACTAGTTCTTTAACTGTTGATTTCTCTGGCTTAACCCATTTGCAAAAAAGGTCTTTTAGATGCACATACAGCTCTCTTGGAGTTTCACCAGGCTCAAACTTGAGGGACCGGAATCTTCTGCAGTAAGTATCAGGTGTAATTTAATATTTTGCCAGAATTGCTGCTTTAACTTTGAATAGAATAGAATAGTCTTTATTGTCATTGTCGAGGCAATGACATTTTGTTGGAGTAGCCTTCCAGCTGCCTTGTACATATAAATAAATATAAAAATATAAAGAAAACAATCAACAATATAACAATAATTAAAATGTGTGCAAAGAAGTCCAAGCCTTAAAGGGACCAGTAGTGCAATGTGTGTGTGTAAGTGTGTGTTGATGGGGGGGGGTTTCAGTGTGGGAGGGGGGTGGAGTTCAGTAGTGTAACAGCTCTGTGGTAAAGGCGTTTTTTAGTCTTGTTGTGGGGGCGCTCAGTGTTCTGTAGCGCCTTCCTGAGGGCAGCGGGGCAAAGAAGCAGTGACCAGGGTGTGTGCTGTCTCTGGTAATTCTCTTAGCCTTCCGGATGCAGCGGGTCTGGAAGATGTCCTCTTGTCTGGGGAGCTTTTTCATATCTTTCAGATTCTTTCATGTCCATCAGAACACAAGCACTGCGGGCTTTGCCGGTGAGCAGAGGGACCAGACGCACAGCCCATCCATCTTTAGGCCAGTGACAAACCTGGGCCATTCTCTCAAATGTTGTTAAGAAATGCTCAATGTCATCATCTGGACATAATGGCAGTAGCTTGAGTTCCCTCTGTCTGACAACCCAACTTGCCTGGCTCATCATTTCATCTGGGTCATCAAAATCACCATAATTTTCATCATTTATTTGTGGGCGCTGACTCTCATCCATAGTGTCCGGCTCTGTTCTTTGTTCTTCTCTCCTCATGTTAACTTGTTGCTGCATTTGGGAGACTTGATACTGCATGCGTCTCCATCGCTGTTCTTGAAGTGAGGACTCTTTCTCTCTTTGCTGGTCTCTCTCCGTTTGTGCTCGCATGAGTGATTTCACCATACCTGCTAATTCATCCAGCTTGTCTTCTGTTTTAGCATCCGTCATGGTGTCTGGAGCACCTGCTCCGCAGGGCCCCTCATCTGGTTCTTCTTGGACATTTTTCTTCCCCTGCCTTGGCATCCTTTGCTGTAACGTGGGCCCCAGCTTCTGACACCACTTGTGAGAATGACCACAATTACGGCTGGATGGTGCAGCAAAAAATGATCTACAGGCAGGTTTAAGGTGGGTCACAGAGGTGGTTCTTTATTCCTCCATCTCAGCAAACAGCATAAACACATCAGTACGACAGCTGGTGTCACAGCTAATGACCCTGGAAGATTCCATCCACAGGGATCCACTGCCTATCAACATGTTTAATCCACCATTTTTATTCCTATATTTACACTACCTAATCAGTAACCTATATACACACCCTCATTTGCCTCCCCTAACAAAAAAAATACACATCCCACTTCATATTACATTTACTAAAATACAATACACACATCCACCACCCCCACACCAATTTACGCTTGGTTACCTTTTTACTGGGGGAAGCCTTTTGACTGCACACCCTGAAGACAAGACTGGTGAGTACACAACACACTTGACTTCTTCACTGCATGCACTTATTGAGCAACACAATACAAATTCTTAGCTTAGCTCCTTGTTGAAGCAATTAACAATTATTATGCACTGTTAACCCTCTGTCCCTCTGCTCTAGGTGGAGCTGCGTGGCACACACAGCACCCACCTGCAATACCAAGACCCGACCAAGGACAATAAACGTTCAATAAATACGATAAACATATCCATACAAATGTGCAAAAAATAGTGTTAAAATGTATTGTGCAAATCTCCAATAAAGTGCTGGTGCTCCTCTTAAAGTGTCTGTGCAATTATTAAACTGTAGTCACACTCAGTCCAAAGTGCGTGGTGCCATGTGTGCAAAGCAAGGTGACGATGTCCTCTTCGTCACAAGACAATACTTCAATTGTGCTGTAACAATGCGGACCATAAAAAAAAAAATTGTGTCAAAACATTTCAGTGCTATGAAAGATTCAAGTTTTAAAATTCTGTATTTGCATTCATCATTTGCAAATGCATTTGAATGTTGTAGAACTGATTTACAATCAACTTCTTCACTGTCACTGAATTACATCCAGTATTTACCTGAAAAAAGGCTCAATTAACCAATCTTTTAAACACTGTTTAATCTATTGAAGCTCACAGGGACTCAAGCTCTTATTTAGTCTGACGTGTTAATGTTGCTTACAAAAGGCATGTACATGTACATGCTGCACTGACTTTGGTTTATTACCGCAATACATCAATTTCGCCACCATATCAGACTGGGCAAGACTGGCCTGTAAATGTATATAAGTAAAGCTTACAGAGCTTTTTATGATTAAAAAGCACTATAACATTTGAATTTCTCAACTAATTTCAATGAGCCATTTTTATATTCAATGGTTTATTACTATTTTTTTACTACTCTCAAAACCAGTTGAGAAATTACAATGCTATAGCACTTTTCACCCAGAAAAACCACAGTTCCCTTGTTTATTTGTATTCGTGCACAGGCGAGTCTTTGCCAGGTCAAATATGGCGGCGACGTTGAGGTACAATCCAGCAGCCAATGCAGTGTCTATATTTCTATATTTTTGGTTGAAGTGGTGGGCGTAGTATTCTGATCTTTTACTTTACCTATACTTAAAGTAAAATAAATAATATCACACTTACAAGGAAATATCTTTCACTGCAAATGTTACTGAAGAATTTAAGCAGAATTGGGATAATGTAATTCAAATATTTTCAGTAAAAGTAATGGTTGCAGTAAACTATACCAGGTTGTGACTGTTTTATTCTACCTGATCAGCAACAATGCCTCTGCACCCCCAAACTCAGGGTTGAAAAGATGGAAGGAATCTTTTGTTTATTTTCAAACGCTTTTCATCTACTGATCTTGTGTAAAAATTCACCTTTGCAAGAAGGTCTTACAGCACCATCTCCAGAATATGCGCCATCCTCTGCTGATGGTTGTTTGCGTCTCTTGCGTGTTAGTGGGATGTTATCCCCCTCATTACCTGCAACATTATTTTCTGCTGAAATACATAATTTAGTCAGATATGTTCTTCAGTTGTGCTGTAACAATGCTGACCATAAAGTGTCAAAACACTTCAGTGCCATAAAAGATTAAAGTTTTAAAATTCTATATTTGTGTTAATTTGCAAATGTATTTGAACGTTGTGAGGAAATGTACCATAAAAGACGTCATCTTGAATATGAGACAAAAATAAATGGTACAACAACCTACTTAAAAACTAAATAAAAAATACCATCAATAGAAGGTGAATGGTTTCCTTCCTCTCTGCACCCATCTTTATCAACACTACCCAGAACTTTGTCTGCAGGAGACATACCAAGCTTATAAATCTGGTCAAACAAAAAGAATGGTAGACAAAGGAGAATGGAAATCAAACATACTATTTGGATCAATTGTGATTTCATTCAAATTCTTGTCATGGAACTCGACCAATCTTTCCTGCTCAAGTGCCATAAAAACTTTGCTGATCTTCGCGAGTTGCAGCGTCTTCTCAGCGAGTCGATAGAACTCACGATGTAGTCTGATGTCGTGGAAAGTTGGCCAGTTGGTCCATCTCCGTGTCTGTCTTGTTCAGGACTGTTGAAAGGGTCGCAGAATGCTTTCACAGTTTGGTTGATGTCAATGCCTTGGGACACTTTGCACCACACGCATTTGCAAAGCCACGAATGCAGTCTGAACCATGGAAGTGTGACATAGCTGCAGGTCTCGCAAACATGTAACAATTGTCTTTAAGAACCCCTCAAGCCTCTCAAGGATGTCTAATGCACAGAGCATTTTTTAAGTCAGAAGAATTGGAACTGGTCTGCCTCGCTTTCCTCTGATGATAATCGTTGAGAAATGTCTGAGGTGGAAAAAAGCTCTGCAGACAGTGCCCAGTTCAAATCCTCATGGGGCTCAGATGTGTCCCTTGACAAAAATGCATCCTTCCCTGCATCTGTTGAATAGCAGGGTTTGTTTTAAACAGACCTTTGCCAGATCTATCCAGGCCTTTGTAGAAAGGACGTTCGGACAGCGCACCACTGCATTCACCTTGGAAGTCATTTAGAAACCGATGCGTTTTTTTAATTTCTTCAGTAAAGGGAATTACAGTTGGTGCATTCCACTTGGCTTCAACAATGTTCCTCAGTGCTGTTGCAGAAACCATTGCATTCCACTTTTCACTGTGCACTTGCTGGAATTCTGTGGCATGCTTCACAAGTTCCTGATCATTGGATATTAGCGCCTGAGCTTTGATGAGCTTACTGACTTTTACCAGAGAGTTTCCAAGTTTAGTTGCAAGTAACGGAATGGCAAAAGTGTTTGTGCTGCTCTCATAGCCGCATGTCACTTTGACAGCTCTGACCAACTCTAGGTATAATTAATAAAATCCTCCATCTTTGTTATTGTAAATTGTGTAATGTAAATATGTAAATTTCCTGGCATTAGCCAGCAGTCGTCCCAGTTCACACATTTTTTCTCAAGTGCACTGTTGATTTTTTGCTGTCATCCCACCTTTATTGAGCATGTGCTCTCCAAACTCACGCGGCCATTTTTTTGTAATTTCTTTGAAAGGACTGGGATTCATAGCACTGAAAACTTCCCACAAGTGCCTGTTCATATGCAAAAGCACAAGACCTGTGTATGTACACAGAGCCTGAACACGGTTCTTTCCGGGCTTTGGTTTGATTGACCCAGGCTTGAGTTTACAAATTTGCACATGTCGCCACAGAACCTCTCTTGTAAAGAGTCCTTGGCAGTACGCACAGCTCATGATATCAGTTGCCTGCACTTCTTTTGGTGGCTGTTTCAATGGGACAAGTTGCCCCTTCCCTGACTCCATGACAGCAGCATTATGAACATAGTTGCCTCTGTGACGAATATATTCTAGCTGTTGTTTTCTCTCTTTGGATCCCTTTGGAAAGCTAAGAGCTCTTGACACATCCATTTTATCTTGGTGTGCACTTTCAAGATGCCTTGCAATTTTGGCATATGGCTTACTGCAATAGACACAGAAGTGTCTCTTATTGTAGACTCTTTTGCCATTTTTTTTTGGAAAGCACCAACAACTACGCTGCCATTGGGGTCCTGACTTGAGCAGGGTTCTTCTTCAATAGTGGTGACAGATGCGATGTAGTTGATGTCCAAGTCAGGTGTTGTGCCGTCACATATGGTGGGACTCTCCATACCGCAGTCATCCAGTAAAACATAAAGAAAGTATTTTCTTTGTTTGGGATCATGGCTTTCATCACTGTCTTAAGGGGGGGGGTGGATACGGTACGGCACAGTGTCGCTGCACACAGTCTGTCAATCCGTGAGAGCGCGCGCACACACACAGCCTTATGGTACATGTATGTATAATGTGTGATGTGGTTAACACGGTTAAGTCCACTTCTGTGTGGCCCTATGAGCCTATCATGCCACTACAGCTGCAGAATGGTTTAAGCTACAGATTCTGTAGAGAACAACATCAGACCTTATAGAGCAGAAGTGTATTTTCTGTTAAGATTGGTTTCATTTCTTATCAGCAGCAATACACATGAGTTAGTTGGCTGACAGGAGGAGCAGGCATAGTGCTGCAGTTATGCAAAAAGATGAAGTCAAATACAGAGATGATCTGTTAATGTGTCATACTGGATTGGATTTAGGTTTCATAATGCAAAGACCTGATGTTTAGACTTGTGAGAAATTAAATAGTTTTCCATTGAGTAAGAAATATACTGTAAACACCATATCAGGATGTGAGAGCAAAAGGGGAGAAACCCCTTTTGCCATAAGTGTCAGAGTCAGACGAGAGACAATTGCCTCTCGTCTGGGGTGTTACAGGAAGATAGATGGTAGATGAAATTTACATTCTAATGAAGTATCAAAAGGGTCACTGTCCTGGGAAAGAGACGATCCACCAAACATCAAGGGGTCATTGTTCTGGGAAGAAATGTTGTAACCCCCCACTCTGTTTTGTGTTTAAGTCAGAAACATTTGGAAGACGGGAGAGAACACTTCAGGTCTTCGCTCCATGCTGCATGTATTAAAGAGATCCGATTCATCACGCTGAGTCTACAATTCTTCTGAGATTTAGCAACTCTCAACCTCACAAAGGAGAATTTCCCTTACAGACTGTACACTTAATTTTCATATCACTTGCAAGACAGTTGGTTGTGGTTGAATATGAACAGATGTCTTACAGATGTCTCTTTCCCTATTTTGCAGGTACTTGGAGTACAAAGCAGGACCTGCATCACTGGCAATGGCAGACACCACACAGCAGACAATACCTTCCTTTGCACAAAGAATCCACTTATATGCCCATTCATCCAGGCAACAGGCCATTACACAAGCCATCCTCCAGGACCATGTCATTGGATGCTCTCTGCCCCTGTCTCTAGTAGAAAATCCAAATTTTAGACACTTTCTTTCTGTCATAGACTGCAAATACACTCCTGTGTCTAGGACCAGCTTGACAGAGAAGCAGATACCTTATCTAGTCAGTAAGGTTAAGGATGACATCATCAAAGCGGTGGAAGCTCAGGCAAGTGTTGCGCTTACAACCGACCTCTGGTCTGACAGGAGGCTTCGCTCCTTCCTTGGGGTTACTGCGCATATTGCCTGCGAAGACAAGGACTCCTACAGTTAAAAATCCTTTCTGCTGGATTGTCGGCATTTCACAGGGAAGCACTGTGGTGAACGAATTGTAGTGAGCAGGTTTGGATATGTAATGAGCGCGCATGCGCGAGTGTTCAGATAGGAAGTGATGCTTCAGTAAAGAGTCAACTACACGTCTTGGTCTCTGGTCCGTTTGTTGTATTACGAGGTACAAATAAGTACAAGACATGGTGTCAGAAGTGACCGTCCTCGCCTCTGATAAGAAAGCAACTACCCGACGCAAGTAAACGGAAGGTTCGTTGCAGTTTACCGACGGGAAGAGAACTTTTCGCCAACTCCAGTGAAGTGAGTGAACTAGCAGAGCTAACGTGAAGCTACGTTGACACAACATCGGTCAATGATACAGAGGGGAGCCTTCGGAAAGTAAAACAGAATGGATTCTCTATTTTCGATTAGTCCACCAGAAGCATTTGACTTCGGAGACTTTGGTAGTTGGCCACATTGGAGCCGACGCTTTGAAAGATTCCGCATAGCAGCAGGACTTAATCAAAAAAGTCAAGAGTATCAAGGGAACTCCCTAGTGTACACTATGGGAGATATGGCGGATGATGTTCTGAACACGTTAGCACTGTCGGATGGGGACAAGAAAAACTATGACAAAGTAAAAGAAGCGTTTGACAAGCATTTCATTTGCAAGCATAACGTTATCTACGAGAGAGCTAAATTCAACAAACGTCGCCAGGAGCCCGGAGAAACGGCAGAAGCGTTTATTACAGCTGTGCATAAAATGGCTGAGCATTGCCAGTATGGAGTTCTCAAAGATGAGATGATCAGAGACCGCCTTGTCGTAGGTATCAAAGACCACGCACTTTCAGAGAAATTACAGCTAGATTCTGAGCTAACTCTTGTGAAAGCTACGACGAAAATCCGACAAAGTGAGGAAATTAAAAAGCAACAGCCTGTATTAAGAAGTAGCACTGATGCCACTGAGGCAAACATGGATGCAGTTGGATTCAAGTTCAAACAGAAATTCTCCCCACATGGGAAGAGTGGCTTTAAGCCGAAGGAAAGAACAGTGCAAAATTATGCAAATGATAAATGTGGCAGATGTGGAAGGATACATGAAAACTCATTCAATGCATGTTCCGCCCGCACTGCTGAGTGCAAGAAATGTAAGAAAAAGGGACATTTCGCCGCTGTCTGTAAAACTAAAATGAGAATGGAGGAAATTAAAGAAAGTGACTTGGATGAGAGAGTTGAGTCATTGTTCCTGGGCACAGTGAATTGTACAAAATCCGACACATGTTGGCAGAAGTCAGTTGCAGTGAATGGCCAGCAGATGGTGTTCAAGTTGGACACGGGCGCCGCAGTGACAGCTATCCCAGCACGCTTGTACTCAAAAAAGCTACACGGGGGGCTGTTACCGACAACCAAAAGACTGTGTGGACCAAGCAACGCTCCCATAGAGGTGAACGGACATTTTACTGCAGAGATTAGCCATAATGGAACTGTAGCAAAGCAGCAGGTGTACGTTGTGCCAGGTTTAGTGACTCCTTTGCTGGGATTACCTGCTATATAAGACCTTGACCTGCTCAATCCAGTACAGGCTATCACAACAGCGGAAACAAGCTACAAAGAACAATATCCCAGAGTTTTCACTGGCTTAGGTAAGCTACAGGGAGAATACAAAATTAAACTAAAAGACAATGCCTCTCCCTTTGCCCTCGCTGTGCCACGTCGCGTGCCATTGCCATTAAGGGGAAAAGTCCAAGAAGAGTTAAAAAGGATGGAGGAAATGGGTGTTATTTCTCCCATAGAGGAAGCTACAGAGTGGTGCTCAGGTATGGTTGTAGTACCAAAACCAAATGGAAAAATTAGAATATGCGTTGACCTAACCCGCCTGAATGAAAATGTGTGCAGGGAGCGACATATTCTTCCAGCAGTTGATGAAACACTAGCTAAACTAGCCGGAGCTAGAATTTTTTCCAAACTGGACGCCACTGCTGGTTTTTGGCAGGTGCCTTTGCACAGAGCTTCAGCCCCACTCACCACCTTCATCACGCCCTTTGGTCGTTATTGCTTTAATCGTCTCCCTTTTGGTATATCGTCGGCCCCTGAGCACTTCCAGAAGAGATTGACGCAACTGCTGGACGGCCTGGAGGGAACCTTATGTCATGCAGATGACATCCTGATTTTCGGTGCCACCCCCACAGAACATGATGAGAGAGTGCATAAAGTGTTGCAAAGACTGCAGCAGCATGGCCTCACTCTAAATGACAAATGTCAGTTTGCCGTGAAGCAGGTCAAATTTCTTGGACATGTTGTGAGTGCAGAAGGCACACATGCAGATCCAGAGAAGATCAGAGCGATTAGGGAGATGCCACCACCGACAGACGTGTCCGATGTGAAGCGCTTCATGGGAATGGTCAACTATGTGGGAAAGTTCTCACCTAACATTGCAGAGCTCACAGGACCTATTAGAGAACTCCTGAAAGCAGAAAACATGTGGATGTGGGGAGCAGCGCAGCAGAGTGCATTTGATAGAGTGAAAGACGAGCTCAGTTCATCTGCTGTCCTTGCCCAGTACAGCCCAGACAAACCGACAAGAGTGTCAGCAGACGCCTCTTCGTATGGGTTAGGAGGGGTACTGTCTCAGCTTCAAGACTCAGGAGATTGGAGGTCAGTGGCTTTCATATCCCGCAGTATGACTGAGACAGAGCGCAGATATGCCCAAATTGAGAAGGAGGCCCTTGCAGTCACCTGGGCTTGCGAAAGATTTCAGACTTACCTCCTGGGTCTGCACTTTGTGATGCGAACAGATCACAAACCGTTGATCAGTCTCCTCAGCTCAAGGCCGCTTGATGACGTCCCACCTCGCATCATGCGATTTAGGTTACGACTTATGCGTTTTTCCTACACGATCATACACGTACCAGGAAAAAACCTAGTGGCAGCCGACGCTTTATCAAGAGCGCCACTACAGTCGACAGCAACAGAGGATGACCTTGTGCTTCAGAATGACGTGAACGCTCATATCCAGGAGGTCATTCAGCAGCTCCCAGCCTCACCTGAGAAGTTGCTACAAATAAGGAGAGCTCAGGAGGAAGACCCCGTGTGTAAGCAGCTGTCCTCCCTGATCCACACAGGGTGGGAAAGAAACAGTTCGGCACCACAGTTAAAGCCCTTCTGGCAATACAGAAATTACCTGCTGATGGTAGATGGCCTGCTAATGAAAGGAAACAGGATACTGATCCCATTAAGCATGCAAAACGACATCTTGGACAAACTACACCAGGGTCATCAAGGCATGGTGAAATGCATGGCCAGGGCGCATGAATCAGTGTGGTGGCCAGGGCTGACCACACAAATCAGAGAGAAAGTACGTCAGTGTGAAATTTGCGCTAAAGAGTGTCAAAATGCCACAGAACCTCTGATAACCACACCCTTGCCTTCACGCCCTTGGGAGCGGCTAGCAGCTGACTTATTTGAGTGGAAGAAGGGTCAGTACTTAGTTGTCATTGATTATTATTCACGTTACATTGAAGTTGTCAATCTTACACGCACTTCAGCAACAGCTGTGATCGAGAAGATGAAAGCCATCTTTAGCCGCCACGGAGTGCCGGATACACTCGTCACAGACAACGGACCACAGTTTGCTGCCACTGAGTTTGCAGATTTTGCTAAGGATTACAACTTTCAACACGTAACCAGTAGCCCCCGTTACCCACAAAGCAACGGGGAAGCTGAACGGGCAGTAAAAACTGTCAAAGCCTTGCTGCAGAAGAGTGAGGACCCTCACAAAGCACTCATGACGTACAGAGCAACTCCTCTTGCTCATGGAGTATCACCTGCACAGCTCCTGATGGGGCGAAACATTCAAACACCCCTTCCGGTGAGTCCAAACACCCTCACACCAGCCTGGCCGGACTTAAAGGATAAGTACCGTTTTTTACAACCTGGACCTTATTTCTGGCAAAAGATATGGTCATTTACTCACCCAGATAACTTTGGTGTCATTCGGCGTCGTTCGGACGAAATTAGATCCAGTGTAGCGGCGATATATCCATATAATGGGAGTAACGGGGCATCGACACACAGCCTCTATATAACGCATTATCTGCCACGAAACTAGTTCATTTCATCAATATTTTGTTATGAAATGCTAGCGCTATTAGCCTCTGAGTCCGGGCTCGTCTATTGTCAACATCCGGGGTCTGTAGGCTGATCTACTACCTCTGACCTGGAAGATGTCGTCTCTGAGCTGCGCGCGCACCCGCGACAGCGCGCCTTGATTACCTGTAGTTGCTGCTGCGAGTTTGACCCCGGATGTTGATAACGGACGAGCCCGGACTCAGAGGCTAATAGCGCTAGCATATCGTAACAAAATATTGATGAAATTAACTAGTTTCGTGGCAGATAATACGTTATATAGAGGCTGTGTGTCGCTGCCCCGTCTCTCCCATTATATGGATATATCGCCGCTACACTGGATCTAATTTCGTCCGAACGACGCCGAATGACACCAAAGTTATCTGGGTGAGTAAATGACCATATCTTTTGCCAGAAATAAGGTCCAGGTTGTAAAAAACGGTACTTATCCTTTAAGGGCTTTTGAGTTGAAAGACCAGGAGCTGAAAAGACAACAGGCTGAGGGATACAACAGACGACACAGAGCACGGGAGACACCACCTCTCAAGCCAGGTCAGAAGGTTTGGATACGGAACACAACACACACAGGAGTCGTCTCTGGCTCAGCAGGGACACCACGCTCTTATGTGGTTCAAACCTCCACCGGCAGTCTCCGGAGAAACCGTTCTCACCTGAGAGTGGTGCCTTCATCGTCTAAGGACCAGCCAGACTCTGCACAACACACCAGGGCTGGCAGGGAAGTCAAGCCTGTGAAAAGACTGAATTTGTAGTTTAGTGTTGTGTGTATACATGGAGCAGAATAAACTCCATACCACAACAGAGAGGATCAGGCAGTCTACCCTACCTCTCAGTTAGGTTATGTACTTACCTTAATGTTCAAAAAAAAAAAAAAAAAAAAGAGAGAAAATGAGATGTGATAAGTGATGTAACATTGAAATCAACCAGTTAATCTAACCAGTTTACATATATGCTCATGTTTACAGTGATGGTTAACATGTCATCTGTTCCCCTGCGTAGAAGGTAAAATCTGCATTAGGCTTTAATAGCATATGATTTCAGTTTTCTATAAAGAAGTGGAAAGTCTCAGTTTAAAGGGGGAGATGTAGTGAGCAGGTTTGGATATGTAATGAGCGCGCATGCGCAAGTGTTCAGATAGGAAGTGATGCTTCAGTAAAGAGTCAACTACACGTCTTGGTCTCTGGTCCGTTTGTTGTATTACGAGGTACAAATAAGTACAAGACACGAATCACCTCAGAATTTGATGAAATTGTTGAGGAGTATGGCATTAGCAACAAAATAAGCTTCATTCTGACGGATAACATATCCAACATGAAGCGGGCCCTTAAAGTGAGATTGCCAGACTCAGAGCAACCTGAAAGTGACAGTGATGACCTTGATGATGAAATGATGTGGGAGGACGTAGAAGACTTTGAACAGCCGTGGTCATCAGGTGAACGCTTGTCTTGCTTCGCACACTCGCTCCAACTGGTCGTCAGTGATGGCATGAAAGAAGTGAAGGTAATTGCAAGAGCCATTGCTAAGGCCACCAAGTTCACAACCCTGCTTCACAGCAGTTCTAAGGTCAGAGACATGTTTGAGACCCACTTTGGGGCTAATAAATCTATCCCGGCAGCTAGCAATACCACAGGGCTGTCACAGAAATGTGCAGCGAATGTGATACAGAAAATATTGCGTTTTCAGTCCGAGAATGGGCCCAAGCTGAAAGACCTTTGTACTGTGCTTGAGCCTTTTTCTGAGGCAACAGACCTCACAGAAGGAGATATTGTGGTTACCATCAGCATGTTGGTCCCCACCGTCCTGGAACTTACCTCAACAAGATGGAAGTGCAGCTGCCGCAGATTGTGACAATAGTTAGAGCACTAAAAAAGTCTTTAGAGAAGAGGTTCTCAGGGATCTTCAGATGGATCAACATGGAGCAGGGGGATCCCGAGGAGCCATTTAATCATCGGATCTACTTCCTTGCCGCCACCGGCATAACTTTTTTAAATGATGATGACCCTTGCTGCTATTGTGTCACGTGATTTGATTGGCTGGTTTCGCACGCAGACGGCACGTTACATTTGACCTTTTGACGTTGCTTGGCGTAGGCTATTAACCGCTAGCTTGCGAGTTAGCATCATGGACCGATTTACTTTCGTTATCCCAAAAAAATGAGTGAGAGTGGACGATGGCGGTTGCGGCGATTCACACACACATTCCAGCGCCAGCATGGAGGATAGAGTGATGGTGCCAAACGTGGAGAATGAGAATGAAGGGGAGGATGAAGACAAGGAAGAGGCATTAACTGGAACGGCGTCAGCGGAATCAGCGGCGACTGCTGCATCCGCAGAGGGTTTATTTCCAACAACAACAGACTCTGACTCTGAGACCAGAGGTAATGCTAACAGACACGAAAATGAGAACGGTGCCGAGATGGAAGGGCGTGCTTCAACGAGCGGTGAAACTGTGGTCACGGGCGGCAGGAATCTTGGTGGCCCTGTGGATTTGAGCCAAGACCCAGCAGAGGGACCGAGGCGGCCTCAACTCCAGTCATACATGCGTCAGAGATTTGGATCCTATTCCCAGCCAACTTTAAGGAGTTTTAACTACTTGTGGTTCAAACAGTATTCGTGGCTGCAATACTCGCTGTCAATTGATGAGGCCATTTGCCATGCCTGTAGGCATTTTTTCCACCACCTTGGCCATGGGCCGAGTCACACAGAAAAGAGCTTCACCCATGCCGGGTTCACAAACTGGAGAAAAGGAGCAGAGAAACTGGCTCAGCACAATGCAAGTGCTTCTCACAGACTAGCCATGGAAGGATGGTGTGAGTTTAAGGAAAAACAGAAAAGCGGGTCGAGGATTTTGACGCACCTTGATACTGGACATAGCAAGATTGTACAAGAAAACAGGCAGTACATGCAAGCAGTGGTGGAGTCACTGCAGTTTACAGCTTGTCAAACGATTGGACAGAGGGGGCACAGAGAGGATGAGCAGTCCACCAACAGAGGTAATTTCCTTGAACTGTTAAATCTGCTGGGGAAATTTGACAGTACTGTGTCAAAGAAATTATCTAGTGGACCCGGTAATGCTAAATATGTGCACCATGATATTCAAAATGAGCTGATTGATATTATGTCCAGCATGGTGAGAGAACAAGTAAGCAACGAGGTTAAGCTAGGAGAGCACTTTGCTCTAATGGTGGATGAAACAAAAGATGTGAGCAAGAAAGAGCAGATATCTGTTGTTCTGCGTTGCCTAAATAATGACAACATTCATGAGGAGTTTCTGGACTTTATCCCTGCAGATGGCTTGGATGCACAGTCTTTACTCAAGTCAGTTAAACAGACATTGGCTAAGTGCAACATAGACAAAAATGCATGCATTGCACAGTGCTATGACGGGGCATCTGTCATGTCCGGGTGCAACAACGGTGTCCAGGAAAAATTTCGCCAAGAAGTGCCACATGCACTTTACATCCATTGCGAAGCGCACAGACTAAACTTAGTTTTAGTTGACTGTGTGCATAATGTGAAACCAGCTGCAGAATGCTTTGCAACAGTCCAGATGCTGTACAACTTTTTTTCTGGGGCAGTGACACACAAGGTGTTCATGGAGAAACAGCAAGAACTCGAGCCCACTAAACGAACAGCAGAACTGAAAAGACTATCAGATACCAGATGGGCCTGCCAATATTCTACACTGTGGGCAATAAAAAGAACAATCCCTTATATCTTAGCAACTCTTGTGGATGTGAGCAACCAGACGAATGCTCATAGAGCTACTGAAGCGAAATCACTGATTGGACTTATTGATGCACAGTTTGTTCTGCACATCTATATGCTGGAGAGCATATTTAGTCTCACAAAAACCTTATCTGATCATCTACAGGCCACAGATTTGGAGCTGGCATCTGCCATTGACCTGGTCTTTGCAGTTGTTGATGCCCTCAATGACAAACGCAATGCTGAAACATGGACAAAAATCTGGGACTGTGCCAGTGACATGTGTGAGTCACTTAGCATTGACATGCAGCGCCCACAAGTGAGGAGAAAAAAACAGCCCCGCCACCTGCTGGAGTTTGTGGTGAACAGCCAAACAGGATCAAAAGAGCCACTGGAAACTTCAGATGACTATTGCAAGCACTGCTTTTTCCCCAGTAATCGACAGATTAATCAGTGAATTGAACAGGCGATTTTCTTCTGAAAGCTGCCACATTCTGAAAGGAGCAGCAGCTGTTAACCCCAAACACAAGACATTCATGGACAAAAATGCCCTTTTGCCCATGGCTAAACACTGTAGAGTCTTGGAGGAAAACCTTGGAGCAGAACTTCACCAGGTAAAAAGACTTATTGTGAGGAAAAAACAAAGTGGGGACGTTGTCAGCACCACCCATGATGTGCTGGTGCTATTGAGGACATACAAGGATGCTTTTGTCGACCTGTGCAAACTTGTGTGCATCTCCATGACACTGCCCATCACATCAGCTGCATGTGAGAGGAGTTTTTCCTGCTTACGGCGTTTAAAAACCTACCTCAGGAACAGAAGTGGATATGCCCGAACCAGCAATCTGGGTGTGCTGGCAATCAGCTCCAAAAAGGACCAAAGAACTGGATGTGGATGCAGTCATTGACCGCTTCGCAGCTAATCACAACAACAGGCGGATCATTCTCTTATGACTAGTGAGTACACAATTCTTTTTTGACAGGTCTGAATTATGCTACTTATTGTTTGTTAGTTTCAGTGGAGCCCTAAAAGGAGGGGAGAACAGAGGAGGATGGGAGTGGAGAGGAGTTTATAGGACACACAAGAGGAGTGACACACAAGTTATGTAGCCTGTAACAGTTTATTTTGTTAGATGGCTTTGTATATTTAACTATATACTGTGCTACATTTGTTGCTGCTCACAGTTGCACTATTTTGTAAATCTACAGATGTTCTCTGTGGTGCTTGTTAAAATAATTCACAGTGCTTATGATGTTACATGTTACAGCCTGAAACACAAGTCGGACAAGATCTGGAACCCTTTCTATTTAGTTTTGGAGTGATGGTGATCAGCTGCTGTTTTTGTTTTGTGCCGTCATGTTATTTGGTTAGGGGACATAAATACTGGGTTGATTGTATGATTGTTTTGATAATTGAAGTAAAGCAAAACACAAAACCCTTATGTACAGTATATTAATCTGGGATCAATAAATCTTATTATTAAGATTATTTTTTTGGTGTTTGTTGTGTCAGAATTCACTAGCACCTCCTATAAACAATCCGGCCCCCCCCCATGGACCCCCCAGTAATAAATCTCTGGAGCCGCCACTACTTGTCCCCAGTTTGGTTTGAGCTGGGTAGATTTAGATGTCCATAATGGGGACATCTGTCTGGTAGCTGAAGTCCGTGGTATAAAGTGTGACGAGGAAAGGAGAGAGGACAGTCCCTTGTGGAGCCCCGGTGTTGCTGACCACAGCATCTGACACACAGTTCCGCAAGCGCACGTACTGTGGTCGGCCAGTGAGGTAATCCACAATCCAGGACACAAGGGGGGGATCCACCAGCATCGCCGTCAGCTTGTCACCCAGTAGAGCAGGCCTGATGGTATTGAAAGCACTGGAGAAGTCAAAGAAAGTGACCCTCACAGTGCTCCCCGGCATGTCCAGGTGGGCGTGGACACGGTTCAGCAGGAAGATAATGGCATCCCCGACTCCAATCCGGGGCCGGTAGGCGAACTGGAGGGGATCCAGGTGCGGCCTGACCATAGGCCTGAGCTGCTCCAGGACGAGTCTCTCAAGGGTCTTCATGATATGTGACGTCAGTGCCACCGGTCCGAGAAACCACTGGGCTGCGGCGTCTTTGGCACTGGAACGAGGCAGGACGTCTTCCATATCACAGGGACCTTCTGGAGGCTAAGGCTCATGTTGAAGACACGATGAAGCACTCCACAGAGCTGTTCGGCGCAGGCTCTGAGAAACCGTGGGCTGAAACCGTCAGGGCCTGCAGCCTTACCGGCGGGGAGTTTGCTCAGCTGTCTCCTGACATGAAGCGGTGTAAACAGTGCAGGTCGAGGAGGGGGAGAGTTGGAGTCCACAATGAGAGGAGGCCAGGTAGCATGGGAGCCAGAGTAGGTGTGAGGAGTGGGGGATGGGTGTGAGGTGCTCAAGAAGTTGGATGGGGTGCTAGCAGGAGGAGGAGGGGGGGTCTGAAGCTGTGGTGGCTGGAGACAGTCAACAGGAGAGCCAGCAGGGGCCAGGGCTGCAGTGTCAAATCTATTGAAGAATAGATTTAACTCATTGGCCCTAGCCACACTACCCTCAGCTCCACTGCTAGTTGGTCTGAAGCCGGTAATGGTCCTCATACCACTCCAGACCTCCCTCATGTTATTCTGCTGGAGTTTCCACTCCAGCTTCCTTCTGTAGCCGTCCTTAGCCTCTTTGATCTTGACATTCAGGTCCCTCTGAATGTCCCTCAGCTCCTCCTCTTTTGTAAGTCAAGGCTTGTTGTTTGGGTAACAGCGCACAGTCCTTGCTGGGACAATGCCCTCCACACAGAAATTAATGTAGTCCGTAATGCACTCAGTAAGGCCATCAATGTCCTCTCTGTGTGGCTCACAGAGTACATTCCAGTCAGTCACCTCAAAGCAGCCCTGCAGTGCCTCATAGCAGTCCTCTGACCATGTCCTCACTGTGTTTGTGGTCACAGGCAGCCTCTTCACTAGAGGCACATAGCAGGGGGTGAGAAGCACCAGGTTGTGATCTGATCTTCCCAGTGGGGGGAGAGACGTGGAGGTGTATGCGTCCTTTACATTAGCATACAGCAGGTCCAGGGTCTTCTCCTCTATGGTTTTACAGGTCACATACTGGGTGAATTTCGGGAGTGTTTTTTTAATGGAGACATGGTCGAAGTCACCCGAGATTATAATGAGAGCACTCGGGTGAGCAGTCTGTAGTCCGGCTATTGTCGAGTGGATGACGTCACATGCCGACATCGGGTTAGCGGACGGTGGAATATACACAGCCACGACAATAGCATGTGAGAATTCATGGGGTACATAGTAGGGACGGAGAGCCACAGCTAACAGTTCAATATCCGAGCTGCAGATGCGGTCTTTGATAGTAATGTGACCAGGATTGCACCACCTGTTGTTCACATAAACAGCAAGCCCCCCTCCTTTGCGCTTACCGCTCATAGTGCAGTCCCTGTCAGCCTGGACAGTGTGGAAACCCTCCATGGAAACATTGTGAAAACATTGTGAAACATTGTGCTTATAATGGCCTTTGAATAAATATATGGCATCATTGGCCTTTGAATAATATTTGCATATCGTTGTGATTGATTAAGCATTAGGCCTATGCCATTTCAGTGATGCTGATATTATACGGTGTAATTTGGCTACTATAATTGGAAATAATGCAATTTCAAGTTGATAATTGTGTGTATCTTTTATATTTAAAATTCACGTTTCATCTACAAATTAAGTACAATTTAAATCATATTTAATTTAAATCATAACATGTTTCCCATAGACTTTTTTTGAGGTGCAGGGTGGTGTTGGAGGCTTGTTATTTTGTTAGATGACTTTGGGACTATAGTCATGTCAGTCCTTAACAGCACTCAAGAAGTCAATCCTCAAATAGTGTAGAAATAGCGGTCATGCAATTGCTACACATATTTGATGCATTATGATACATGCACTGTCTCTGTATTATTGTGCCTGTAGTTGAAATAATACAATCTCATATTTATACTAAGCAGCTGAACCCAATATGGTGCTTATGTTCTACAACTCGTGCAAAATGGCAAAAAAAAATAGTTTTCTTTTGGTCTCGGTCTTGAGCTGAACTAGTCTTGGTCTTGACTTGGTCTGCCTTGGTCTTGGTACTCGATACTCTCTGGTCTTGGTAGTGTCTTGGTCTCGGTTTAGGCAGTCTTGACTAAAAGTCTAGTTGTCACACATCTTGAGAACAAGAAGCTTAGTGGGGACATTTCACACACCCCGTTGTCATCATTTATGGGGACCAGTTGTCTCCAGGTCATCAGAAACCTCACACAAAGTTTGTACTCGTACACCAGAGTAAAAGTGCATTGTGGGGACGTCATGAATTTCCCTGATTAGAGCAATATTTCTGTCCAAGGAAAATGTCTACTAAAGTTCAGATCTATCCTAAATGTCCCTTAAATCATCTGCCTTATGGGTGCAGTAGATCAAACTGTATGGCTCACCTGATTCACAATAGATTTCCCTCATATTGACCTTACTTGTTGCATTTACTTGCTTAAAGATAACAGCACTAAAAGAAGACTCAGAGACTCCAGAAGTTAACATCAACTATGAACGTACCTGTTGATAAGTGTCCTGTGGACAAGAAGCATCAGTTATCTCCATCTCTGTAACGACAGCATGGTTGGAGCCTGTGACAGGAGGAACATCCCTTGTGGTTGTGGTCGTCTGCAATGATTTCATGGAAGAAAAAAAATAAAAAATATGTTAAGCAATTGGTCAATTTGATGTTAACACTAATAATATTCAATTAGAGTAATACATTTCCTTAAGGACTTAGCTCTAAAGATAAAGACATGCCTACACACCAGACTTCAGAGGAAAACAAACACCCAATTCTACTGCATTTTTTCCTACAATTACTTCAGCTATTGTGTGCTGTCACACATCTTGAAAACAAGAAGCTTAGTGGGGACATTTCACACACCACGTTGTCATCATTTATGGGGACCAGTTGTCTCCAGGTCATCAGAAACAAAAAAAGTTTGTACTCGTACACCAGAGTAAAAGTGCACTGTGGGGACGTTGTGAATGTCCCCGATTAGAGTAATATTTCTGCCAAAGGAAAACATGTCTATTAAAGTTCAGATCTGTCCTAAATGTCATAAATTCGTGAAAGTATTCATACACAGATTGATTAGATTTCATTTATTTTTCAAATGACGCTACATTCAACCACCATGTTATTCTGAGACAATAAACCCTACACACTTAAACACTGTGCAGTTGTGACACAAACTTGCATTCGCCATGGGCAGTCATCTCCTCCATAGTCATATGTAATTTCCTCACCTTCCTTTATGTCACATAAGTGTGGTCTTCCTTCCACATCAATTTTTTTCATCTTACAATTTGGATGTCTGTGTTCATTTTTATTTATTTATTTATCCATTTGATTAGGACAATGCATATTAATCAACATATCAGCGAAAAGCATCAATGTAAATATGCCGGAGTTAGCACAGTTGCTAAATTTTATCCGTTGTCCTAAGGCAGGATAAAACATGTAGAAATCTTACAAAAAATAAGTCTTGCTTCACATCAAAGTTAAAAGTCCATACACAAAGTAGAAAAGAAGAAGTGGTTACCCATGAGAGCATCATCATTAACTAAACACCCAAATAAACCGTCTTCTCTGGAGGCATCAATACTTAAAAAGGATAAAAAAAACAAGTAAAGGGAGGGGGAAAATATTACAGAAATGAAAATAGTCTCCTACAGGTCCTATACAATTATTTGTTTTAACTTTGATACATTTCGAAATGTATTTCATTTACATTGCAGGATCATATTAGCAGATGGCAAAATGGCGATCACTGATTGTGCAAGCCTGTATGTCAAATTTAACAATGTATATAACTATAAAGCAGTATAGTAACTGAAAATCTTACCACCATGTTTTCCCTCTCCACTTGAATGCAAACAAAAATGCAGAGCATGAGGAGTGGCAAGAGCTTCTTCTCCTCTGGGCTTTGTCATCATCAATCAAATCTCCCCTGTATTCAACTACAAAGTCTCCTTTGCAGAATGAACCTTGGGTGAATAAACCACGTCCTGTAAGAAAAAAATAAGACAAAAAAAAAAATTATGTCCACTACAATTGTTTTTTGATCTGTTGCTTAATGTATTAAAAAATACACACTGTAGATAAAGAGCGAGAATAATGACTAATTTGAATTTATGAAAAAGTGGTAGTGGTGTGCTCATGCCCTGTCTTTATACTGTCAAACTCAAGAAAATGCTGGGGCTCTTAAAGAAAAGGGTCAACATGAGAAAAAAATGTTTTCAGCCACGAAGCTGCTGCTGAGGTGATACATGCAGGCAGTGCATCACCTCAGCAGAGGGAAGAGGACAGGGTGAATGGCTGTTACTGACTGACGTCTGTATTCTTTATCCTTTCTAAACTTCACTCAATATTATGATTTTAAGGAATATGTATTTATGTTTACCTACATTTTGACTCATTTCCAGTGATATATTAGTTTATATAGTGATGTTCCTGCTGTTAGCTTTACTGTTGCTGCTCTAGAAACAATAAATAATAATAGATAAAAAATTCTTATTATCTGTTTAGCACATAAACAAAAACATGAGTTCACTCAAGCAATACAGGCAAAGGCACCGAAGCAACAAACACTCGTGGATACTTTCCAAAGGAAAAAGAAATATCCTCGAGTCAGCGACATGGCAACAAATATTACAGAGGTCATTGAATTCATCGCTCCGGATAACCAGCCCACCTCTGTGGTAGAGGATCAGGGTTTACTTACTGACTTTGTTTACTTGTTGTTTTTGTTAAACTAATGAAAACCAATGTTGCAATAGGGTATGCAGAATAAGAAAGAGCCATATGAAAGTATTTACTTTGTTTCAACAAAATAAAAAAAAGCTATTAAGAACAGCTTGGATGCAGGTGTTTTTTTTCGTAATGCAGCTGTATTATCTAAGAAAATATTGGGCTAAGTATCGGATCGGGACTTGGTATCGGCAGATACTAAATATTAAATGACTCAGATCGGGATCAAACTGCAAAGAAATTAATAAAAAATGAGATAGCTTAGGCATCAGTTCTAGTAAAATAAGGTTACAGGGTTTTAAACAATATGTTACCCAAGTAGCATATGGACTCTTCCCCTTAGCAAACTGAAAAACAGCAAGCGTAAACATTCCATTTTTACCATCTCTTTTTTTTTTTATTGTGCTATTCCAGCTCAATTTCTGTTAAATCCAGCTTGAATTTAGTTGTGAAATATTGAGTTTATTGTGTAATGAAATCAATCAGTACAGTGGGGCCCCCAAATCCTTCATTTAACATATTGTTCATTTATTATTTTCTTCTATGATATATATATATACACATATATTCTCTGAATTTGATTTCCACTGGCATGATTTAGGTTACACATCCACTACATTCTTAATTAATATTCTAAGCAAAACCTGGCTTGCTACACTGTTTAATGACTATAACCAACCAACACTAAATCTTCGATATTAACTGCGCCTCGTCTGAAAAGCATGGCTCTAAAAACTTTGCCCACTTCAATATGGTTGGATTATCGTAGCCCACATAAGCATGACTTCCGGTCAAATTGTGATCAAGTCAAGTGCATTGTGCTGCGAAACCAACCACCCATCCCCCCCACACCAGGTGTGATGGACTCAGTGAATATAGCCGCTACATTCCTACCGTGGCAAACATAAAATATAAAAAATAAATAAAATAACTGACACCCGAACATACAAATGACCTTAATTTTAACGAGTCAGTCCACCCTGGTGACCGAAAACTCTGATAACTGTCTTAAGCTGACTGTGACTGTTAGCAAGTGCTAATTTATGATACACCTGTGTTCGGCAAGCGACCTTTAAACAAGAAAGCCGACAGTTTTAGTAAATAAAAAATGGCTACACAACGCATCAAACTGTCATGGCTTGTCATGGTTACGCTACTGTATATTTTAATGAAATACTTAGTACTTACTGAACACGCTGCTTGTTATACCCTGTTTCATCGACTTCAGCGGTGGCACGGCGCTGTAACGCCGGCGGTTGTATGATAGTCCACTTCCTGTTAGATTTCACATTAAAAGCCTACCGGCGGAAGTGACAATGTAATGGCGATTTAATGAAGGGAAGGTAACGTGCTACTCAGCGAATTAAACGGGTTTCCTAGTCTGGTCTGCAGGGGCTTTGTCACAAATCATTTTGCTTGCCATAAGAGCAGATATTGAGATCTCATATCTCCCATTAACATATATAAATATATATTTGTTTTCCCCTTTTCATTGCTTTTAGAAATGGAATCATGGACAATATAGAAAATATATACAAAACAAAAATATATAACAAAAAAAACCTCTTCAGTGTCAAAGTGAAAACAGATTTCTACAAATTGATGTAAATTAACTGAATATATATAATGTAAAATAAGTGACTGCATAAGTATTTGCCCCTTAAAGTCAGTATTTAGTAGATGCACCTTTGCCCTCAATACAATCACTGAATCTGTGTGTGTGTGGATAGATCTTAATCAGGCCTGCACATCTGGACACTGCAATTTTACTCCATTCTTCTTTGCAAAACTGCTCAAGCTCTGTGAGGTTGAATGGGGGTCGGGTGTGAACAGCCCTTTTCAAGTCCAGCCACAAATTCTCTATTGGACTGAGGTCTAGGCTTTGACTGGGCCACTCCAGAACATTCACCTTGTTGTCTTTAAACCATTTCTGTGTTGCATTAGCTGTTTGCTTCAGGTCATTGTCCTTCTGGAAAATAAATCTTCTCCCAAGTAGTAGTTGCAGACTGCATCAGGATGTCCTCCAGGATTTCCCTATATTTTGCTTCATTCATTAAACCCTCTCCCCACAGCATGATGCTGCCACCACCATGCTTCACAGGGGGGATGGTATGTTTGTGGTGATGTTCAGTGTTTGGTGTCTGCAAAACATAGCATCTAGTATGATTCATTTTGGTCTCATCAGACCAAAGAAACTTCTTCCAGTTGACCTTGGAGTCTCCCGCATGCCTTTGGGTGAACACTAGTTGAGGTTTAATGGAGGATGTAACTACAGGTGTGTATCTATCGCGAGTCTCGTTGATTTTGTTTGGCACGGCTTCCGTAGTGCAAACGCTGTGAGGGAGACTAGCGTGAACGCGGGAGCATGCCTCCAAACAAATATAGTATAGTGACTCTTTAGGCTAGAAAAATTTACTAAATGACGTTGTTTCGAGTAAACTCTGGATGTCACCACTTCAGGACACTTGGATTGCAGCGGAAGAGCAGTATGGAGGAGCGTTAATGGCGTTTCGGACGCCATTAACGCTCGTTATATGGATTATTGCTGCCGGAGGGTACCCCCGCGGGTCTCCAGCTGCACTTTGAGGAATAAGAAACTACACCGGACTTAGAGTGAACTTTTCCTTTAAAGGTTTCAGTAAAAAGAAAGGAATATTTTTATCATCTCCCTAGTTTGTCAATGGACACACCATAATTAATAACTCATTAAACTGCTAGTATGGATGTACGTTTGATTGTGTGATTTTCTCCCTAAATCTAAATAACCGCAGAGTCTGACACTTAATTGCTCGACAATCTGCTCTAGGATTGTTGGACAAATGAAGACAAGCATACTGTGTATTTAACACTGAAACCATGCTTAACTGTAGCCATCATCCTGGTGTTGTTGTGCTCACATCACACGAGGCACCATAATGTAGTGCTTCATGCAAGAGTTTTGGGTTAAATTTGGCTATCAATAATAATTAATGATTATCAGGGACAATTATTAATTATGATTACTAATAAGATCCAATTTACATTAGATCACCTTGGGGCACCACCCTTGAAGAAGGGAAAATAAAGCCAATTCACCAAATCAGTCTCAGGAAAGGTACTAAACTGTTTGTAACTCTGATTAATAATTAATTTAATAACTACAACCAATATCACCATAACAGCTAGTAATATTCGAAGGATTTTGGAGCTCTTGACAGAGTAGAGGTTGGCAACATTCACTCTTGTACAATATTAAATAGACAACATGTGGGTTAAAAAGTCTTTTATTCAACACAAAGATGAAAACACACTAACTAACATGTACTATATACAGGTGTGTGTGTGTGTATGTGTATGTGTATGTGTGTGTGTGAGTGTGTGTCTGGCAGAACAAAGAAACAATGGTGGTCACTGATATCACATGTGGGTGTGATATGCTCCAGGCTTAAGGAATGTGTGTGTGTGTGTGTGTGTGTGTGTGTGTGTGTGTGTGTGTGTGTGTGTGTGTGTGTGTGACGTGATGCCAGGTTATAGAAGATGGTTTGTTGCATGCAAAGACCCTGAGTCTGTGTGAAGCATCATTCGACTAATGTCAAATTAGCCGTCTAGGAAAGCAAACTACCAATAACCTGACCTGAGATCACAATAACACTCAAACAGTGGACACACATAAATTGAACACATTTGCATTACATCAACCAGAGTTTAAAGTCCTGTGCTTAGCCGTGCTATGCTATGCTATCTAAGCCCAGTTCAACGTTACCAGTCTTTGAAGAAAAGGTGCTGGTGGTTGCAGGAGAACGTTGAGATTCCATTGTTGAATGTTGTTCTTGCTGTGCAAGGACTGATGAAAGTCGGCAGAGGAGGAAACGGTTCGCTCCTTTCCTTTGCAGGGATAGCGGCTCAGTGCTAACTTGCTTGATGTTCCTCAGATTGTGAAGTTAGCTGGCAAGCTTTGCGTCGCAGCTGCTGGTGCTAACTGATCAGGAATACTGGCAGGACCTCGTGTCGCTGCAGTGAGGAGAAGTTCTTTGGGCCTGCTGCAAATGAAGCTTGCAGCTCTCCGCAGCTGTTAGGCCCAGAAGAGATCTTGAGGGCAGGCAGCCCCGTGGGGGGGGGGGAGATGGAGAGGAGCCCTTGAGGATAAGAAGTTGGAGGAGAAGAGAGGCGCGAGGAGAAGAGAGCTTGTGGAGAAGAGAGAGAACAAAGGAAGGCGCTGGAGTTTTGACTCTCTGATCAGAGGGGGGTCTGTCACCCTGACCAATAGTAGCTCAAAGCTGAATTTTGCACCTAGGTGTGAAGAATGGGGAATTCTGGGACACTGAGTTCAGTTCAGAGTCCATTTTGAAATCCACAATGAATGACTTCATCTGTGGGTCCCAACAGTGTTTATGCAAGTATCTGTGCATTCTTAACTAAATTTGTTATTGCTGTTAAACATAAACATAGCATAAACATATAATTGTTCATGTAATGGGTCATATAGTCTTACTACGCCTCCTGCCCCTCTCTCTCTCTTCATAATACCTAACACCCTGTTGATGATACTGCACAAACTAACAAAGTCAAGCCTGTGCTTAATATGCTTAATACGAAGTGACAATAGAGAGGATTTCTTTTCCTCCTTATTCATCCTATCTCACCACCTCTCTCTCCAGAGCTTCCTGAAAATCCTTCTCTCTCCGCTCCTGGTACAGCTGCTTTCTGAACAGGCGTCACAGCCCTGACTGCTGCCAGGAAGAGCAAAGTCTCCAGGCAAGGGCTGACCACTGGAATAAAAAAGATTCTAATCAAACATAATGTCATGTTTCTAATGTATGATTGTAAATATTGCTATAAAACTCCTTAAACTAAATTAAAAAAATACATAATTCTACTTAAATGTTAACATGGAAATGTTTTTTTTCTCTTTCGCCTTGATGAGGAAGCAAAGCCATAAGTAACCAGTTTCTTCCTGTTCATCTCAAACTGGGCTATTTAAGTCTGGACCATCTGCATGGACAAAGTGGAAAGACTTTACAATAATAACAGCAAGACAAACAAACTCATGTCACTCATTTGTTTTCTTCTTTGTTTGACATGTGAAACAAATGTGCTGGGAGAAAAGTTTGTTAAACTTTAGTCAAATTAATCAATTTAGAGGGCCATCAGTTGGAATTCCAATTACATCCTGACAGAGAAAGTGACTCAGAAACAAAATCCCCTCTGTGAACAATGACAGGTGTTGAGCAATAACAAACTTGAACTTCTGCTTGCCTAGATTTAAGGTCCATTTTCAGTGAGCATTAGCCTACAAAACACCGTATATCTCATCCTGTCATCAAGGCAAAAAATATAAACGATCAATATTTAATGTGGATCACACCTGAGCTTCTTGTGCTAAGCGTTGCTTCTGATGGTGACGCCTCTCTCGGTTGAGCTGTGAGGTGTACAGAGGAGGCTTGGGAACCTGGACAAGAGTGTCATGATGTCATTGTGCTTCCAGTGGCACACCTGCAGCTGCAACATACACACTTTCCAATTGTTGGTATGAGCTTTACTAATTCCATCATCATTATCTGTGGTTCAAGTGTAGGTTTATCACTCAGTACTGGTCCAGTATTATTATACTGGTTATACTTATTATTATTTTATTTTATCAATTACTGTATACAGATATCTTTCTCTAGGAAATTACAATTTCAAGGCCTTTCGGCATTCTGAGCACAAAGTCATATGAAATATAATGACTAACAGGAATACACTACAAAACTCCACTTGTAGAAAAAGTAAAGAAAAACAACAACACAGTAGTCAATTGATCTTCTACACTCTGTGCTACACTAAAACTTTCAGGGTGATGTTCAGTTGAATAAATAACAATGTGGGATATAACAGTATATTTGAATTTAGATTATTTATATCAAACAGTTTATGATACCATGGAGTTATAAACTATGTTAGTGACAGAGGAGCAGCTTCAGGCTTTACAACTAAATAATACTGTTTGGGGAAACAAAACAACCTTTCCATAGAAGAATGGCACAACACAGGAGGGCCAACTCCTCAGGTCCAGACTCTGCTGTCCACTTACATCTGAAGGAGAAAAATCATTCCTTTGAGGACAACAATGTAAACATCCTGTCCAGAGAAGACAGATGTTTTGAAAGAGGAGTAAAAGAGTCCATCTATGTCAAACTGGAACAACCATCTTTGAACAGAGGAGGTGGTCTACGACATTACCTATCACCCACCTACAATGCAGTTCTGAGTTCCCTCCCTAGACAGCTTAACAACCGTTCACAGCAGAAGTGCATCCCATTTCACCTAAATTGCCAGCGCCGCCCCTCCCTAAACGCAGAACACGCGCTGTGCGTAGGGCCCCATGATCCGTGGGGGGCCCCATTTTGCACAAGGGGCGCATTCTCTGCAAATGTGCAAAGGATGCGCATCGCTGCCATGAGGCACATAGAGCACCGAGTCAGCCCGAGGCAGGAGAGAAAAAAAAAGAGACGAGTAATCTGACATGGCGCACGTTGCCGCAACGATTGACAGCACGCAGCATCTTACCAATCAGCGGTCAGATGCGCCAACAGGCAGTTGTATGCAGGTGGAGAGATGGCCTCCAAATGGCAATATGAATCGGGAGCAAGCAAAAGAAAGACAAAGTCTAAACAAGAGGAGGCTCGTGCTTCACTTGAAGGTGGGTATGTTGTTGAAATAAAAAAGAAAACTTTGTGGCATAAACACCCCAGCTGCTAGCATGCTAATCATGAGACAGAAGAGAGGATAATTCTGTCTAGATGTGGACTGGAGATTAAATTTTCCAGCGGCCCTGATTATCATTTATTGAATGTCTTGTTAACTGCATCTACATTCACCTCTGTTGAAAAAGGAGCGGTTAATTGACCAGTTGGTGGTCATATGTTGGCTCAGGTTTATAGCCTATCAATCTATGCTATCAGTAGAAGTTTTGGGCTGTTTTTATGGAGGTAAAATGTCGCCATCTCTTGGTGAATTTAATTCATAACAGTATAAGATTAGATAAAATAAGATAAATTAAGATAATCCTTTATTTGACCCACAATGGAGAAATTTAAAGCGTTACAGCAGCAAACAGCAGTGTGAATATAGAACCTAATTACTAAATGTATAAATAAGTACATAAAAATATTTAAATATAGAAATATCATCAAATCAAATCATAATGCATATTATTATTAGTTGTAGTCGTATTTGCATTAATTGCATTTGGCTAGCACCATTGCAGTAACTCTCCCTGTTACAGTTGCCTTTGCTGAGCAAAAACTGAAGCTCATCAATGGCGCAAGAACGCTTGAGTGGCCTGGCTATCATAAGCATCAACTCAGAAGTGGCACAGCAGCTGTCATATGATGACCTCATTGATGACTTTGCATCCAGAAAATGCAGACGTGTGCATCTGTAAAAGGCTTGTTCCATTGTTGAAAGAGTCATTTTGTAATGGGGAGGGGGGGCCTCAAAATAAAATTCTGCTTAGGGCCCCAATTTGGCCAGTAAATTGCATCCACGTTTCACTCACTTGCGTCCTTTCTTGCGTCCTTTCCTTGTGTCTTAGTCCAGCCCCCAAGGATTCAGGGAGAGACCCGAGGAAACCACAGGAGGAGAGAGGACCAAAGAAATCTGTTTGAATACAAGTGAGACGTCCTTTCATCTGCAGCGTCACGTGAAGCAATGTCCGTTTCTGATGACGGCTGTTTTATGACCTCGACAGCCCAACACCGATTTCCTGCGGTGTCCATGGATATGGCCTACCTGTGATCAAATAGTAGTGACAATAGTGATAAAAGCAAACACGTGTCTGCAATTTAAGTGTAATCAGTTCAGACATTTATGTGATTAAATATATAGTGAATATAGTTTAGGCCTACTGTTGTGACCCTGAGTCATGATTGTGTTTTTTTTTTTTTTCATTTGCTGCTGATCTTAATCTCCTCCTCAGTGTTGTGTGTGAGCAGTCTCTGTGTGATTGTGTGTGTTTCTGATTGAGAGCAGGTTGGACCTGTTGATTGGCTTGCTCAGCTTGATTGCTGACATTGGATTGGTCAGAGGGAGGAGAGCAGCCCTTTTTAAACCACCGGCTTACTGCAATCTCCCTTTCCACCAATCTTCCACTTCCAACATGGACCAGTGTCTGGTTTGACCAGTGTTTTGTTTGTGACGTAAACCAGTTGTAAGTAACTCAGCTGCACTACAATCTGGCATTTCAGGGTGAAAACTGGCTTATTTTGAGCGTTTCAGAGCAAGAGAAGCCTCTTTTTGCACTGTACAGTAGCATAAGCTGCATTTGACTGAAAAAAGGTTTTTCAAGCAAGTGGCCTGAACTGGCCTGAACTGGTTGAATTTGGATCCATTTCATGACAAACAAGGTTTTACCTGTCCTTTAATTCATTAAGGGTGAAAACTGGCTTATGTCAATTTTGAGCGTTTCAGAGCAAGAGAAGTCTTTTTGCACTGTACAGTAGCATAAGCTGTATTTGACTGAAAAAAAGGTTTTTCAAGCAAGTTTCCTGGCCTGAATGTTGAATTTGGATCAATTTCATGACAAACAAGGTTTTACCTGTCCTTTAATTCATTAAGGGTGAAAACTGGCTTATGTCAATTTTGAGTGAGAAGTCTCTTTTTGCACTGTACAGTAGCATAAGCTGTATTTGACTGAAAAAAGGTTTTTCAAGCAAGTTTCCTGGCATGAACTGGTTGAATTTGGATCTTTCATTGCAAACAAGGCTTTACCTGTCCTTTAATTCATTAAGGGTGAAAACTGGCTTATGTCAATTTTGAGTGTTTCAGAGCGAGAGAAGTCTTTTTCCACTGTTCAGTAGCATAAGCTGCATTGGACTGAAAAAAGGTTTTTCAAGCAAGTTTCCTGGCATGAACTGGTTGAATTTGGATCTTTCATTGCAAACAAGATTTTACCTGTCCTTTAATTCATTAAGGGTGAAAACTGGCTTATGTCAATTTTGAGCGTTTCAGAGCAAGAGAAGTCTCTTTTTGCACTGTACAGTAGCATAAGCTGTATTTGACTGAAAAAAAGGTTTTTCAAGCAAGTTTCCTGGCCTGAATGTTGAATTTGGATCAATTTCATGACAAACAAGGTTTTACCTGTCCTTTAATTCATTAAGGGTGAAAACTGGCTTATGTCAATTTTGAGTGAGAAGTCTCTTTTTGCACTGTACAGTAGCATAAGCTGTATTTGACTGAAAAAAGGTTTTTCAAGCAAGTTTCCTGGCATGAACTGGTTGAATTTGGATCTTTCATTGCAAACAAGGCTTTACCTGTCCTTTAATTCATTAAGGGTGAAAACTGGCTTATGTCAATTTTGAGTGTTTCAGAGCGAGAGAAGTCTTTTTCCACTGTTCAGTAGCATAAGCTGCATTGGACTGAAAAAAGGTTTTTCAAGCAAGTTTCCTGGCATGAACTGGTTGAATTTGGATCTTTCATTGCAAACAAGATTTTACCTGTCCTTTAATTCATTAAGGGTGAAAACTGGCTTATGTCAATTTTGAGCGTTTCAGAGCAAGAGAAGTCTCTTTTTGCACTGTACAGTAGCATAAGCTGTATTTGACTGAAAAAAAGGTTTTTCAAGCAAGTTTCCTGGCCTGAATGTTGAATTTGGATCAATTTCATGACAAACAAGGTTTTACCTGTCCTTTAATTCATTAAGGGTGAAAACTGGCTTATGTCAATTTTGAGTGAGAAGTCTCTTTTTGCACTGTACAGTAGCATAAGCTGTATTTGACTGAAAAAAGGTTTTTCAAGCAAGTTTCCTGGCATGAACTGGTTGAATTTGGATCTTTCATTGCAAACAAGGCTTTACCTGTCCTTTAATTCATTAAGGGTGAAAACTGGCTTATGTCAATTTTGAGTGTTTCAGAGCGAGAGAAGTCTTTTTCCACTGTTCAGTAGCATAAGCTGCATTGGACTGAAAAAAGGTTTTTCAAGCAAGTTTCCTGGCATGAGCTGGTTGAATTTGGATCTTTCATTGCAAACAAGATTTTACCTGTCCTTTAATTCATTAAGGGTGAAAACTGGCTTATGTCAATTTTGAGCGTTTCAGAGCAAGAGAAGTCTCTTTTTGCACTGTACAGTAGCATAAGCTGTATTTGACTGAAAAAAAGGTTTTTCAAGCAAGTTTCCTGGCCTGAATGTTGAATTTGGATCAATTTCATGACAAACAAGGTTTTACCTGTCCTTTAATTCATTAAGGGTGAAAACTGGCTTATGTCAATTTTGAGTGAGAAGTCTCTTTTTGCACTGTACAGTAGCATAAGCTGTATTTGACTGAAAAAAGGTTTTTCAAGCAAGTTTCCTGGCATGAACTGGTTGAATTTGGATCTTTCATTACAAACAAGGCTTTACCTGTCCTTTAATTCATTAAGGGTGAAAACTGGCTTATGTCAATTTTGAGTGTTTCAGAGCGAGAGAAGTCTTTTTCCACTGTTCAGTAGCATAAGCTGCATTGGACTGAAAAAAGGTTTTTCAAGCAAGTTTCCTGGCATGAACTGGTTGAATTTGGATCTTTCATTGCAAACAAGATTTTACCTGTCCTTTAATTCATTAAGGGTGAAAACTGGCTTATGTCAATTTTGAGCGTTTCAGAGCAAGAGAAGTCTCTTTTTGCACTGTACAGTAGCATAAGCTGCATTTGACTGAAAAAAGGTTTTTCAAGCAAGTTTCCTGGCCTGAATGTTGAATTTGGATCAATTTCATAACAAGCAAGGTTTTACCTGTCCTTTAATTCATTAAGGGTGAAAACTGGCTTATGTCAATTTTGAGCGTTTCAGAGCAAGAGAAGTCTCTTTTTGCACTGTACAGTAGCATAAGCTGCATTTGACTGAAAAAAGGTTTTTCAAGCAAGTTTCCTGGCCTGAATGTTGAATTTGGATCAATTTCATAACAAGCAAGGTTTTACCTGTCCTTTAATTCATTAAGGGTGAAAACTGGCTTATGTCAATTTTGAGTGAGAAGTCTCTTTTTGCACTGTACAGTAGCATAAGCTGTATTTGACTGAAAAAAGGTTTTTCAAGCAAGTTTCCTGGCATGAACTGGTTGAATTTGGATCTTTCATTGCAAACAAGGTTTTACCTGTCCTTTAATTCATTAAGGGTGAAAACTGGCTTATGTCAATTTTGAGTGTTTCAGAGCGAGAGAAGTCTTTTTCCACTGTTCAGTAGCATAAGCTGCATTGGACTGAAAAAAGGTTTTTCAAGCAAGTTTCCTGGCATGAACTGGTTGAATTTGGATCTTTCATTGCAAACAAGATTTTACCTGTCCTTTAATTCATTAAGGGTGAAAACTGGCTTATGTCAATTTTGAGCGTTTCAGAGCAAGAGAAGTCTCTTTTTGCACTGTACAGTAGCATAAGCTGTATTTGACTGAAAAAAAGGTTTTTCAAGCAAGTTTCCTGGCCTGAATGTTGAATTTGGATCAATTTCATGACAAACAAGGTTTTACCTGTCCTTTAATTCATTAAGGGTGAAAACTGGCTTATGTCAATTTTGAGTGAGAAGTCTCTTTTTGCACTGTACAGTAGCATAAGCTGTATTTGACTGAAAAAAGGTTTTTCAAGCAAGTTTCCTGGCATGAACTGGTTGAATTTGGATCTTTCATTGCAAACAAGATTTTACCTGTCCTTTAATTCATTAAGGGTGAAAACTGGCTTATGTCAATTTTGAGCGTTTCAGAGCAAGAGAAGTCTCTTTTTGCACTGTACAGTAGCATAAGCTGTATTTGACTGAAAAAAAGGTTTTTCAAGCAAGTTTCCTGGCCTGAATGTTGAATTTGGATCAATTTCATGACAAACAAGGTTTTACCTGTCCTTTAATTCATTAAGGGTGAAAACTGGCTTATGTCAATTTTGAGTGAGAAGTCTCTTTTTGCACTGTACAGTAGCATAAGCTGTATTTGACTGAAAAAAGGTTTTTCAAGCAAGTTTCCTGGCATGAACTGGTTGAATTTGGATCTTTCATTGCAAACAAGGCTTTACCTGTCCTTTAATTCATTAAGGGTGAAAACTGGCTTATGTCAATTTTGAGTGTTTCAGAGCGAGAGAAGTCTTTTTCCACTGTTCAGTAGCATAAGCTGCATTGGACTGAAAAAAGGTTTTTCAAGCAAGTTTCCTGGCATGAACTGGTTGAATTTGGATCTTTCATTGCAAACAAGATTTTACCTGTCCTTTAATTCATTAAGGGTGAAAACTGGCTTATGTCAATTTTGAGCGTTTCAGAGCAAGAGAAGTCTCTTTTTGCACTGTACAGTAGCATAAGCTGCATTTGACTGAAAAAAGGTTTTTCAAGCAAGTTTCCTGGCCTGAATGTTGAATTTGGATCAATTTCATAACAAGCAAGGTTTTACCTGTCCTTTAATTCATTAAGGGTGAAAACTGGCTTATGTCAATTTTGAGCGTTTCAGAGCAAGAGAAGTCTCTTTTTGCACTGTACAGTAGCATAAGCTGCATTTGACTGAAAAAAGGTTTTTCAAGCAAGTTTCCTGGCATGAACTGGTTGAATTTGGATCTTTCATTGCAAACAAGATCTTACCTGTCCTTTAATTCATTAAGGGTGAAAACTGGCTTATGTCAATTTTGAGCGTTTCAGAGCAAGAGAAGTCTCTTTTTGCACTGTACAGTAGCATAAGCTGCATTTGACTGAAAACAGGTTTTTCAAGCAAGTTTCCTGGCCTGAATGTTGAATTTGGATCAATTTCATGACAAGCAAGGTTTTACCTGTCCTTTAATTCATTAAGGGTGAAAACTGGCTTATGTCAATTTTGAGCGTTTCAGAGCAAGAGAAGTCTCTTTTTGCACTGTACAGTAGCATAAGCTGCATTTGACTGAAAAAAGGTTTTTCAAGCAAGTTTCCTGGCCTGAATGTTGAATTTGGATCAATTTCATGACAAACAAGGTTTTACCTGTCCTTTAATTCATTAAGGGTGAAAACTGGCTTATGTCAATTTTGAGCGTTTCAGAGCAAGAGAAGTCTCTTTTTGCACTGTACAGTAGCATAAGCTGCATTTGACTGAAAAAAGGTTTTTCAAGCAAGTTTCCTGGCCTGAATGTTGAATTTGGATCAATTTCATGACAAACAAGGTTTTACCTGTCCTTTAATTCATTAAGGGTGAAAACTGGCTTATGTCAATTTTGAGTGAGAAGTCTCTTTTTGCACTGTACAGTAGCATAAGCTGTATTTGACTGAAAAAAGGTTTTTCAAGCAAGTTTCCTGGCATGAACTGGTTGAATTTGGATCTTTCATTGCAAACAAGGCTTTACCTGTCCTTTAATTCATTAAGGGTGAAAACTGGCTTATGTCAATTTTGAGTGTTTCAGAGCGAGAGAAGTCTTTTTCCACTGTTCAGTAGCATAAGCTGCATTGGACTGAAAAAAGGTTTTTCAAGCAAGTTTCCTGGCATGAACTGGTTGAATTTGGATCTTTCATTGCAAACAAGATTTTACCTGTCCTTTAATTCATTAAGGGTGAAAACTGGCTTATGTCAATTTTGAGCGTTTCAGAGCAAGAGAAGTCTCTTTTTGCACTGTACAGTAGCATAAGCTGCATTTGACTGAAAAAAGGTTTTTCAAGCAAGTTTCCTGGCATGAACTGGTTGAATTTGGATCTTTCATTGCAAACAAGATTTTACCTGTCCTTTAATTCATTAAGGGTGAAAACTGGCTTATGTCAATTTTGAGCGTTTCAGAGCAAGAGAAGTCTCTTTTTGCACTGTACAGTAGCATAAGCTGCATTTGACTGAAAAAAGGTTTTTCAAGCAAGTTTCCTGGCCTGAATGTTGAATTTGGATCAATTTCATAACAAGCAAGGTTTTACCTGTCCTTTAATTCATTAAGGGTGAAAACTGGCTTATGTCAATTTTGAGCGTTTCAGAGCAAGAGAAGTCTCTTTTTGCACTGTACAGTAGCATAAGCTGCATTTGACTGAAAAAAGGTTTTTCAAGCAAGTTTCCTGGCCTGAATGTTGAATTTGGATCAATTTCATAACAAGCAAGGTTTTACCTGTCCTTTAATTCATTAAGGGTGAAAACTGGCTTATGTCAATTTTGAGTGAGAAGTCTCTTTTTGCACTGTACAGTAGCATAAGCTGTATTTGACTGAAAAAAGGTTTTTCAAGCAAGTTTCCTGGCATGAACTGGTTGAATTTGGATCTTTCATTGCAAACAAGGTTTTACCTGTCCTTTAATTCATTAAGGGTGAAAACTGGCTTATGTCAATTTTGAGTGTTTCAGAGCGAGAGAAGTCTTTTTCCACTGTTCAGTAGCATAAGCTGCATTGGACTGAAAAAAGGTTTTTCAAGCAAGTTTCCTGGCATGAACTGGTTGAATTTGGATCTTTCATTGCAAACAAGATTTTACCTGTCCTTTAATTCATTAAGGGTGAAAACTGGCTTATGTCAATTTTGAGCGTTTCAGAGCAAGAGAAGTCTCTTTTTGCACTGTACAGTAGCATAAGCTGTATTTGACTGAAAAAAAGGTTTTTCAAGCAAGTTTCCTGGCCTGAATGTTGAATTTGGATCAATTTCATGACAAACAAGGTTTTACCTGTCCTTTAATTCATTAAGGGTGAAAACTGGCTTATGTCAATTTTGAGTGAGAAGTCTCTTTTTGCACTGTACAGTAGCATAAGCTGTATTTGACTGAAAAAAGGTTTTTCAAGCAAGTTTCCTGGCATGAACTGGTTGAATTTGGATCTTTCATTGCAAACAAGATTTTACCTGTCCTTTAATTCATTAAGGGTGAAAACTGGCTTATGTCAATTTTGAGCGTTTCAGAGCAAGAGAAGTCTCTTTTTGCACTGTACAGTAGCATAAGCTGTATTTGACTGAAAAAAAGGTTTTTCAAGCAAGTTTCCTGGCCTGAATGTTGAATTTGGATCAATTTCATGACAAACAAGGTTTTACCTGTCCTTTAATTCATTAAGGGTGAAAACTGGCTTATGTCAATTTTGAGTGAGAAGTCTCTTTTTGCACTGTACAGTAGCATAAGCTGTATTTGACTGAAAAAAGGTTTTTCAAGCAAGTTTCCTGGCATGAACTGGTTGAATTTGGATCTTTCATTGCAAACAAGGCTTTACCTGTCCTTTAATTCATTAAGGGTGAAAACTGGCTTATGTCAATTTTGAGTGTTTCAGAGCGAGAGAAGTCTTTTTCCACTGTTCAGTAGCATAAGCTGCATTGGACTGAAAAAAGGTTTTTCAAGCAAGTTTCCTGGCATGAACTGGTTGAATTTGGATCTTTCATTGCAAACAAGATTTTACCTGTCCTTTAATTCATTAAGGGTGAAAACTGGCTTATGTCAATTTTGAGCGTTTCAGAGCAAGAGAAGTCTCTTTTTGCACTGTACAGTAGCATAAGCTGCATTTGACTGAAAAAAGGTTTTTCAAGCAAGTTTCCTGGCCTGAATGTTGAATTTGGATCAATTTCATAACAAGCAAGGTTTTACCTGTCCTTTAATTCATTAAGGGTGAAAACTGGCTTATGTCAATTTTGAGCGTTTCAGAGCAAGAGAAGTCTCTTTTTGCACTGTACAGTAGCATAAGCTGCATTTGACTGAAAAAAGGTTTTTCAAGCAAGTTTCCTGGCATGAACTGGTTGAATTTGGATCTTTCATTGCAAACAAGATTTTACCTGTCCTTTAATTCATTAAGGGTGAAAACTGGCTTATGTCAATTTTGAGCGTTTCAGAGCAAGAGAAGTCTCTTTTTGCACTGTACAGTAGCATAAGCTGCATTTGACTGAAAACAGGTTTTTCAAGCAAGTTTCCTGGCCTGAATGTTGAATTTGGATCAATTTCATGACAAGCAAGGTTTTACCTGTCCTTTAATTCATTAAGGGTGAAAACTGGCTTATGTCAATTTTGAGCGTTTCAGAGCAAGAGAAGTCTCTTTTTGCACTGTACAGTAGCATAAGCTGCATTTGACTGAAAAAAGGTTTTTCAAGCAAGTTTCCTGGCCTGAATGTTGAATTTGGATCAATTTCATGACAAACAAGGTTTTACCTGTCCTTTAATTCATTAAGGGTGAAAACTGGCTTATGTCAATTTTGAGCGTTTCAGAGCAAGAGAAGTCTCTTTTTGCACTGTACAGTAGCATAAGCTGCATTTGACTGAAAAAAGGTTTTTCAAGCAAGTTTCCTGGCCTGAATGTTGAATTTGGATCAATTTCATGACAAACAAGGTTTTACCTGTCCTTTAATTCATTAAGGGTGAAAACTGGCTTATGTCAATTTTGAGTGAGAAGTCTCTTTTTGCACTGTACAGTAGCATAAGCTGTATTTGACTGAAAAAAGGTTTTTCAAGCAAGTTTCCTGGCATGAACTGGTTGAATTTGGATCTTTCATTGCAAACAAGGCTTTACCTGTCCTTTAATTCATTAAGGGTGAAAACTGGCTTATGTCAATTTTGAGTGTTTCAGAGCGAGAGAAGTCTTTTTCCACTGTTCAGTAGCATAAGCTGCATTGGACTGAAAAAAGGTTTTTCAAGCAAGTTTCCTGGCATGAACTGGTTGAATTTGGATCTTTCATTGCAAACAAGATTTTACCTGTCCTTTAATTCATTAAGGGTGAAAACTGGCTTATGTCAATTTTGAGCGTTTCAGAGCAAGAGAAGTCTCTTTTTGCACTGTACAGTAGCATAAGCTGCATTTGACTGAAAAAAGGTTTTTCAAGCAAGTTTCCTGGCATGAACTGGTTGAATTTGGATCTTTCATTGCAAACAAGATTTTACCTGTCCTTTAATTCATTAAGGGTGAAAACTGGCTTATGTCAATTTTGAGCGTTTCAGAGCAAGAGAAGTCTCTTTTTGCACTGTACAGTAGCATAAGCTGCATTTGACTGAAAAAAGGTTTTTCAAGCAAGTTTCCTGGCCTGAATGTTGAATTTGGATCAATTTCATAACAAGCAAGGTTTTACCTGTCCTTTAATTCATTAAGGGTGAAAACTGGCTTATGTCAATTTTGAGCGTTTCAGAGCAAGAGAAGTCTCTTTTTGCACTGTACAGTAGCATAAGCTGCATTTGACTGAAAAAAGGTTTTTCAAGCAAGTTTCCTGGCCTGAATGTTGAATTTGGATCAATTTCATAACAAGCAAGGTTTTACCTGTCCTTTAATTCATTAAGGGTGAAAACTGGCTTATGTCAATTTTGAGCGTTTCAGAGCAAGAGAAGTCTCTTTTTGCACTGTACAGTAACATAAGCTGTATTTGACTGAAAAAAAGGTTTTTCAAGCAAGTTTCCTGGCCTGAATGTTGAATTTGGATCAATTTCATGACAAACAAGGTTTTACCTGTCCTTTAATTCATTAAGGGTGAAAACTGGCTTATGTCAATTTTGAGTGAGAAGTCTCTTTTTGCACTGTACAGTAGCATAAGCTGTATTTGACTGAAAAAAGGTTTTTCAAGCAAGTTTCCTGGCATGAACTGGTTGAATTTGGATCTTTCATTGCAAACAAGGCTTTACCTGTCCTTTAATTCATTAAGGGTGAAAACTGGCTTATGTCAATTTTGAGTGTTTCAGAGCGAGAGAAGTCTTTTTCCACTGTTCAGTAGCATAAGCTGCATTGGACTGAAAAAAGGTTTTTCAAGCAAGTTTCCTGGCATGAACTGGTTGAATTTGGATCTTTCATTGCAAACAAGATTTTACCTGTCCTTTAATTCATTAAGGGTGAAAACTGGCTTATGTCAATTTTGAGCGTTTCAGAGCAAGAGAAGTCTCTTTTTGCACTGTACAGTAGCATAAGCTGCATTTGACTGAAAAAAGGTTTTTCAAGCAAGTTTCCTGGCCTGAATGTTGAATTTGGATCAATTTCATAACAAGCAAGGTTTTACCTGTCCTTTAATTCATTAAGGGTGAAAACTGGCTTATGTCAATTTTGAGCGTTTCAGAGCAAGAGAAGTCTCTTTTTGCACTGTACAGTAGCATAAGCTGCATTTGACTGAAAAAAGGTTTTTCAAGCAAGTTTCCTGGCCTGAATGTTGAATTTGGATCAATTTCATGACAAACAAGGTTTTACCTGTCCTTTAATTCATTAAGGGTGAAAACTGGCTTATGTCAATTTTGAGTGAGAAGTCTCTTTTTGCACTGTACAGTAGCATAAGCTGTATTTGACTGAAAAAAGGTTTTTCAAGCAAGTTTCCTGGCATGAACTGGTTGAATTTGGATCTTTCATTGCAAACAAGGTTTTACCTGTCCTTTAATTCATTAAGGGTGAAAACAGGCTTATGTCAATTTTGAGTGATTCAGAGCGAGAGAAGTCTCTTTTTGCACTGTACAGTAGCATAAGCTGTATTTGACTGAAAAAAGGTTTTTCAAGCAAGTTTCCTGGCCTGAATGTTGAATTTGGATCAATTTCATGACAAACAAGGTTTTACCTGTCCTTTAATTCATTAAGGGTGAAAACTGGCTTATTTGACTGAAAAAAGGTTTTTCAAGCAAGTTTCCTGGCATGAACTGGTTGAATTTGGATCTTTCATTGCAAACAAGGTTTTACCTGTCCTTTAATTCATTAAGGGTGAAAACTGGCTTATGTCAATTTTGAGCGTTTCAGAGCAAGAGAAGTCTCTTTTTGCACTGTACAGTAGCATAAGCTGTATTTGACTGAAAAAAGGTTTTTCAAGCAAGTTTCCTGGCCTGAATGTTGAATTTGGATCCATTTCATGACAAACAAGGTTTTACCTGTCCTTTAATTCATTAAGGGTGAAAACTGGCTTATGTCAATTTTGAGTGAGAAGTCTCTTTTTGCACTGTACAGTAGCATACGCTGTATTTGACTGAAAAAAGGTTTTTCAAGCAAGTTTCCTGGCATGAACTGGTTGAATTTGGATCTTTCATTGCAAACAAGGTTTTACCTGTCCTTTAATTCATTAAGGGTGAAAACAGGCTTATGTCAATTTTGAGTGATTCAGAGCGAGAGAAGTCTTTTTGCACTGTTCAGTAGCATAAGCTGCATTTGACTGAAAAAAGGTTTTTCAAGCAAGTTTCCTGGCCTGAATGTTGAATTTGGATCCATTTCATGACAAACAAGGTTTTACCTGTCCTTTAAGTCATTAAGGGTGAAAACTGGCTTATGTCAATTTTGAGCGAGAGAAGTCTCTTTTTGCACTGTACAGTAGCATAAGCTGTATTTGACTGAAAAAAGGTTTTTCAAGGTGTTTCATAGCCTGAACTGGTTGAATTTGGTTTTACCTGTCCTTTTTAATTCATTAATAGACTACTTGTGTGTTAGCATAGTAGGAGGGAGAAGCCTTTTTCTTTTGACAACCCATTTTTCTCCTGTTTATACTGATTTAGGAGTGAGGGAAGATTTTGTCTTTATATTTTTGATTTGAGGCAGGAAGTTAGGGTAAACGGATTTTGTTTGTTGTGTTAGCCTTGTTCTCCCTCTGAAGCAAAATAAATGCTTCTTTAATGTGACTCCTCTGTGACACTGACTTTTGGAGTGAAAAGAATGGGTAGATTCCCATCCAGTTATGTCCTGGGTTCCCCTAGACCAGGGGCATAACATTGCACTTGGAAATCAACTTGATTCAGGGATGGCTTAAAATATGATTTATTTTCCAGTTAGTACTTTGCATTATTTCAGCTACTGTCCTACATTACAATCCTGTTCTTTATACCCGTTTTTAAAAATCTTTGAAAAGACGACAAAGTTTTGCTTGACTGTTGTGCTTGCTGTGTATTTTGTGCTGCAGTCTGCATATTGTGTGCTGTGGGCTGTGTATTTTGTGCTGTGGACTGTGTACTCGGTACTGTGTATTCGATATTCATACTGTGTACTAGTTCTTTGGTCTGTGTACTCGGTATTTGTACCGTGTACTTGTTCTGTGGTCTAAGGTATGTACACTGTGGTATGCGGTGTACTGTTTACTGTGGTTGGTGTACTCGTTCTGTGGTAGGTTTACTTGTACTGCGATTTGGTGTTCGTACCCGTGTACTCGGTCTGTGTAGTCATACTGTGGCCTGTGCATTTTTATTGTGGTATGTATACTATGTTCTGTGGTATATAGACTGCATGTACTGTGGTCTGTGTACTCCTACTATGGTCTGCGTGTATGCTGTGTACTCGTACTGTGGTCTATATGTATGCTGTGTACTCTTACTGTGTATTCCAGAGGCTCCGAGCCTTTGCCGCTGGCCTCCAGTGGGTTCCTGCCGGTTTCGAGAGGGTCCGCGCCTTCGCTGCCGGCTTCCAGAGGATTCGATCCTTTTTACTGTGGTATGTATACTATGTTCCGTGGTATGTATACTGTATGTGGACTGCATGTACTGTGGTCTGTGTACTCGTACTGTGGTCTGTATGTATGCTGTATACTCGTACTGTGCTCTGCATGTATGCTGTGAACTCATACTGTGGTCTGTGAACTTGGTATTGTGTATTTGCACTGTGTACTCAGCATTCGTTCTATGCATTTCCTGCTGTGTATTTTGTGCTGTGGACTCGTACTGTGTATTTGTTGTTTGTACCGTGGTCTGCGTGTTGTCTCCTCTGTATTCGTACTGTATACTTGTTCTGTGATCTGTGTACTCATACTGTGGTCTGTATGTATGCTGTGTACTCATACTGTGTATTCCAGAGGTTCCGAGCCTTCCCAGCTGGCCTCCAGTGGGTTCCTGCCGGTTTCGAGAGGGTCCGCGCCTTCGCTGCGGGCTTCCAGAGGATTCGATCCTTTTTACTGTGGTATGTATACTATGTTCCGTGGTATGTATACTGTGGTATGTGGAATGCATGTACTGTGGTCTGTGTACTCGTACTGTGGTCTGTATGTATGCTGTATACTCGTACTGTGCTCTGCATGTATGCTGTGAACTCATACTGTGGTCTGTGAACTTGGTATTGTGTATTTGCACTGTGTACTCAGCATTCGTTCTATGCATTTCCTGCTGTGTATTTTGTGCTGTGGACTCGTACTTTGGTCTGTGCACTCGTACTGTGTATTTGTTGTTTGTACCGTGGTCTGCGTGTTGTCTCCTCTGTATTCGTACTGTATACTTGTTCTGTGATCTGTGTACTCATACTGTGGTCTGTATGTATGCTGTGTACTCATACTGTGTATTCCAGAGATTCCGAGCCTTCCCAGCTGGCCTCCAGTGGGTTCCTGCCGGTTTCGCCGCCGGCTTCCAGAGGGTCCGCGCCTTCGCTGCGGGCTTCCAGAGGATTCAATCCTTTTTACTGTGGTATGTATACTATGTTCCGTGGTATGTATACTGTGGTATGTAGACTGCATGTACTGTGGTCTGTGTACTCGTACTGTGGTCTGTATGTATGCTGTATACTCGTACTGTGCTCTGCATGTATGCTGTGAACTCATACTGTGGTCTGTGAACTTGGTATTGTGTATTTGCACTGTGTACTCAGCATTCGTTCTATGCATTTCCTGCTGTGTATTTTGTGCTGTGGACTCGTACTGTGTATTTGTTGTTTGTACCGTGGTCTGCGTGTTGTCTCCTCTGTATTCGTACTGTATACTTGTTCTGTGATCTGTGTACTCATACTGTGGTCTGTATGTATGCTGTGTACTCATACTGTGTATTCCAGAGGTTCCGAGCCTTCCCAGCTGGCCTCCAGTGGGTTCCTGCCGGTTTCGCCGCCGGCTTCCAGGGGGTCCGCGCCTTCGCTGCGGGCTTCCAGAGGATTCAATCCTTTTTACTGTGGTATGTATACTATGTTCCGTGGTATGTATACTGTGGTATGTGGACTGCATGTACTGTGGTCTGTGTACTCGTACTGTGGTCTGTATGTATGCTATGTACTTGTTGTATCTACTCTGGTTAAAGGAATCACGCCTCTTACTGATGTCCACAACCAATTTATTTTCTCTCTTTGAAAGTTACGGAGCACTGTGAAAACTGCAACAAAACGCATTTTACATACATCACTTTCAGAAATTATTTTCCCAAACAAAACGTACACAAATGTATAGAATAATTACCGTGTGCACCTGATTAGCCAGTAGTAGACAGTTTTCTCTCGTCTCTTTCTCTCTTCCCCAATTCTCACTCACAACTTCCAGCTCACATCTTATGTTAGTCCGACAGGAAGTAATCTCTCACCACTATTTTAACTTAAACATTTCATACATTTCAAGTCTGACAGCAGAACCATGAATTAAACTGCATTTAGGTTTCATCATATAATAATAATAATAATAATAATAATAATAATAATAATAATAATTCAGAAGTCAAATGTGATATCAACCCAACTTCGGTGTTGCCATGGTAACACATAGATGCTATGGCGAGCGTCAGCTACACTCTCACCAAATTACCTTTGATTAGCACAAATGGAGATGTGAAATACACTTACTCTTCATTAGATGATTAATGGTGATTTCTGAGTACTGTTCTGTTGTGTCCTTTAAAGGTGACTAAATGGTCTAAATGAAATGATAGTAACATGCTTTGGTCGAAAAAAACGTAGGATTAAGCACAGCAGGGTTCTTTACACACCAGTTTCACAGCCCTGCTCTAAGCGGCCGGTTTGAGTGCCTTTCCCTACTGCATGCGCCTCCCACCTCTTCCTGCCAGGAGGAAGACGTGAGGATGGCATCGCATGACCATGGCAACGAGCAATACACAACGCAAAGCAACTTTTCTGTGTCCGTGCCTGCATATAACTGATAGTAGCACAGCAGACATGTAGCAGGTAACCCCTGTCTCCGGCTCCAAAACAAAGTAGTGATTGCTTTACTGCAGATAACGTTTTGGTGCTCTCAGGTCTGGTCTCTCATGCCAGCAGCTAAGATTACACACTATGCCAATTACCTTACAAGTAAGCGAGTAAGGTAGCTGGCATAGTGTGGGAGGAGATACCCAGCGCGAGGGCTGGAGTATTCAAATCAGTCCGGGTCGTTTAGAGACTCAATTCCTGACTCCGATAGGAAGGTAGGAAGGTCCCGTCCGGGCATGTAGGTTCACCAGAACCCACACGCCTTGTTGAGAACAGTCTGTCAATCGCATTCAGTGACCAGCTTAGCAACTCCATCATGGACCAATTGATTCTCCTTAGTGTCTCGATTTACAGGAGTCAGCTGAGTTCTTCACACAAGTTGACATTTGTGCTTTTCAATGTCAGCTATTGTTTGGGTACAATTGGTTTATTAAATCATATAATTTGAGTATTTTTGATTTGATAAATAATTGATTTGTATGTTCCCTGTAATTGGCATAATGTAGAATTCTCAAAGCTCTTTTTTGGAGTATTAGCAGGGCATGTGTGTTGCCTTTATAAGTGTGTCCCCAAACCTCTGTACAGTATTGTAGGTGTGGAGAGACTAGTGTGCAATACAACAGATAAAGTGCTTTCTGATTTAGTAGTTTTTGTGCCTTCCAAAGTATGGACACACTCCTGGCCAGCTTACTTTTTAAGTGTCTTATGTATGGCTTCCAACTTAACATGTCATCGATAATCACTCCCAGCACTTTGTTCTCACTAACCCTTTCAATATTCACTCCATTAACTTGAATGTTAATACTCTTCTTGTAGCCTTTTTTCCCATACAGCATGTATTTAGTTTTCTCTAGATTTAGTGATAGTTTATTTATATTAAACCACATATGAAGCTTGGCCATTTCATTATTGACTGTTTCCACTAATTGGTTCAAGTCATCCCCAGAACAGAAAATATTAGTATCATCTACGAATAATATTAATTTCAGAATATTGGATACTTTGCATATGTCATTTATATATAGTATAAACAGCTTTGGACCCAGAACTGACCCCTGTGGGACCCCACAAACTATGTCCAAGCAAGTTATTGTGTTATCACCCATTTTAACATATTGGGATCTCTTGTGTAGGTAGCTCTTGACCCATTCCAGTACTATACCTCTAATACCATATCTCTCCAGTTTAGCTATCAAAATATCATGGTTAATGTTGTCAAATGCTTTTTTCAGATCTATGAAAATTCCTATTGAATGTAGTTTTTGGTCAGCAGCATCAGTAATGATTTCCACAGACTCAGTTAAAGCTAGAGCAGTCGAGTGGTTTCTTCTGAATCCATATTGGCTATCGTATAGCAGATTGTGTTTGTTGATGTAGTTGTCTAGCCTATTGTTAAATAGTTTCTCTAGAGTTTTTGACAGTTGTGGCAGTATTGAGACTGGTCTGTAATTAGTAATTTCGTGTATGTCACCTTTCTTGAACAGTGGCACAACTTTTGCAACTTCATTTTGGTGGGAAATGTCCCAGTTTGAAATGACAGGTTGCAGATATGTGTTAGAGGTGAAATGATTCCATCTAATACTTTCTTAATTAGCGTCATGTCGAGGTCATTGACATCAGTGGATGTTTTTGCTACGCATTTGTTGACCAGGTGTCTAATCTCTATGTCCTTCATTGGTGTGAGAAACATTGTGCTGGGATTTCTGCCTCTGTCCTTATCAAAGTGGTCCCATTGTAGGGATGAGTCAGGAATGTCCTTGGCTAGATCTGGCCCCACATTAACAAAGAAGTTGTTGAATCTTTCTGCTATGATTCTCATGTTATCTTCCTTCATGGTATTATCCTTTAAGTCGGGAGGGTAGCTAGGTTTTGTATTTTTATTCTTGATCACATCGTTTAGAGTATCCCATAGTTTTTTGGTATAGTTCCTGTTTTCTGCTAGTAGATTACTGTAGTATTCTTTCTTGTGATCATTTAGGATGCTATTTAGTTTGTTTCTATATCGTTTGTATCTCGTTTCTGACTGGTCCGTCCTTAATTTTATGTACAGGGTGTTTTTCTTCCTGCAGGCATTTAGCAATGTTTGTTAGCCATGGTTTCCCCTCCTTATTTTGATTTGTCTTTTTTTCACAGGACAGTGTCTGTTATACAGCGTTTTAAATACTTGCAAAAAGGAATCATATGCACCATTCACATCTGTTTCATTGTAAACATTGTTCCAGTTTTGCCTCAGTAGTTCATTTTTCAGTGTATTCATTCCTTCTTCAGTCCTGACCCTTCTATATGTGTTTTTGTTCAGTGTCTGTCTCAGTGTTTCCAGTCATAGATGGCAAAGATTGGTAGGTGGTCACTTGTATCATTTATCAGTAGTCCTCTTATTATGTCATTCCCTATAATATAATATAATATAATATAATATAATATTAGTGAAAATATTGTCGATTAGAGTAGCACTGTGTGTTGTGATCCTGCTTGGTCGTGTAATGAGAGGTTGTAAGCCCATCGTATACATCATATTAGTGAACTCATCAATCACTGTATTTTGTTTTGGGTTGAGTAAGTAAATATTTACATCACCACAGATAAAAACCCTCTTTTGGCTAGTTTCTGAGATTATTCCTCCCACACATTCATTGATAGCTTCTATTTTTGAATCTGCTTACCACTATATTTCTACCTTTTGTCACAGATTTCAATTGTCACACATTCCATTAAGTGCTCAACAGCTTTAGACATATTTTGTACAGTCTCATACTTGATGTTATTGTCAAAGAACAGGGCCACTCCTCCTCCACCTTTGTTTCTTCTGTTAACACAAACAAGTTTATATCCATCCAGGCAAAAATCTGTGCCTTCGTCTTCATTAATCCATGTTTCCGACACCGCAATGATGAAAGGATTTTTGAAGTGATGTTAGGTATTCCTTGATGTGGTTGAAGTTGGTCTATAGACTCCTACTATTAAAGTGAATTAGACAGTTTCCCATCCATCTCAATGCTCTCGTTGTATTGATCTTCAGTGTAGCACTGGCATTTCTCAGTCATGTTAAAGTAGAAGTGATTATCCGGGTCAATTCCTTCATTCGGTTCTGTTAAGGTGTGGTTCACATGTTGATTTGTAATCAGCTCCTCACTTTCATGCTCAGCAATCCTCTCTGATATTTCCATCATCTTTTTAGTCTGTGTAAAAACCCTTGACCTTTGCTGTGCTGTAGTTATGGAGTGTTCGTGAGCCATACCTTAATTGTTGAATTTCTCCAGTTCGTCCTCACTCCTGATTTGTATTATTATGACTTCTTCTGCTGAAGATCCATTTGTTTTGATGTGGATTCTGCAGTTTGCCGTCCAGGTGTGGTGAATCTTGCCCCCTTTCTTCAGTTGGCGAGCTTTTCTGGCGATGTCAGCATTCTTTTTGATGAGATTCTCGTTGATGTAGACATCCGAGCCTTTGAGCTTCCTGCCCTGCTTCAGCAGTGCTGTCTTGTATTTTCTATTGGTGAATCTCAGCACGACAGCTCGCGTTCCAGACTCTTTCCTCCGGGGTAAGAGGTGACATACTTCCACATTGTTGAAATCCACATCGATGTCTTTGTCAGCCAGGAACTCAGACACCTGCTTCTCCACAGATTTGGTATCCGATTCATCAGGCTCCGACGACCGGTTGGCCGCAGCCGCCCTTGCGTATGTCTGATGCTTAATTTTGAGGCCAGTCACAATCACCTCATTGAGTCTTCCCTGCTGTTCCAGCTCCTCCACTCTGTTCCCCAGCTCCTTTAGCAGCTGGTCTTTTTTTGCATTCTCTTCCTGGAGCTGTTTGATTTCAGCTATCACCTTTTGGAGAGGTTCCATCTTCTTCATGATTTCGGTCATGCTTTCCTTAAGCTCCTCTCTCATCGCCGCCAGGCTTTCATTCATAGCGTCCAACATTGACTCAGCTTCGGCGCTATTCTCCGACCTGGTGTTTGTTCTAGGTTTCCCCATTTCCTCTCACTTGTCTTTTTCTCCTTTTTTCACTTTCCTTGTAGTGCAAGTTATCTCAAACTTGGCTCTGCTGCGCTCTGTTGCTGCTTGCAGCTCAGCCGCTTCAAGGGGACGTCCCTTGAAGCGGCTAATGACCACTTTTAGCTTAAAGGAGACATTTAATCAATGACTAATCTTTCCCCCTTTTAGCTTCTGAATGGGTCTTTGAACGATGGATGGCTGGTTGAGGCGTTCACCCCCTTTTCCTAACTTTCGTTCTCCAACTTGCACTGTCACTTTATGTACCAGTCCACCATCATCTTCACGTGCTTCAACAACCTTAGCAATTTTCGATTCATCGCGAGGGACGTCCTCTTCTTTGATGATTACAATATCACCCACATCCATGTTACGGCTTGGCGCATGCCATCGCTGTCATAGAGCAATGTTTGATAGGTATTCCTTCCTCCATCCGTGCCAAAATTGCTCTGACAGGTATCGAACCCTTCTCCACCGTTTTTTAGTGTACAGGTCTTCCTTGATGAACTTTCCCGATGGAGGGAGTGGAACAGAAGATTTCATTGTGATCAAGCGATTTGGCGTGAGTGGCTCCAAACTTGTGGGATCGCTGATGTTGTCGACAGTGAGTGGGCGGTTGTTTACAATGGACATAGCTTCCTAAAGGAATGTCCTTAAGGATGTATCGTCCACCCTTCCAGCACTGCTGGCAAGGACTGTGCTCAGTACACTTCTCGCTGTCCTGATTTGGCGCTCCCAGGCACCTCCAGCATGACTTGAGTGCGGCGTATTCATCTGGAAGTCACACTGATTGTCTGCCAGGTATGCAGCCACTCTTTCCTTATTGCGTTCTTTCAGAGCCTTTGCCATTTCCTTTCTTGCTCCCACGAAATTAGTGCCCTGGTCCGATCTAATGTGTCTAACAGTTCCACGGATAGCGACAAAGCATCGGAAGGCATTGATGAACGCATCGGTCGTCATATCCTCCAACATTTCTATATGCACTGCTCTGGAACAAAGACATGTGAAGAGGAGGCCGTACCGTTTTTGTTCCTTACGACCTTGCTTGGTATGGAAGGGACCGAAGCAGTCCATGCCACAGTAAGTGAACGGTGGTGTAGGATCAACACGGTCACTCGGTAAGTCCACCATCCGTTGTTCCTCTGGCGGTGCAAGCACCCTCCTGCACCATACACACTGCCTGATGTATTAGGCTACAGCTATACTTCCACGCACTATCCAGTAACCGTTGGCTCTTAGTCCATTGAGAGTTTGTCCTCTGCCTTGGTGTTGTATTTTATCATGATGATGTGCAATGATGAGGTTTGTGACAGCGCCATCTTTAGGAAGGATTACTGGGTGTCTCAACTCAAAAGGCGCAGATGCCTTTCTCAGTCTTCCTCCCACTCTCATTATACCATCTTGGAGAAACGGGTCAAGCTGAGTTGGTGGTTGCAAGGCAGCTTTCCTGATTTCTCACTGAGCATGTCCAACTCCTCTTGGAAGGCATCTTGTTGCGCAAGCTTAATGAGTCAGTGCGGCTTGCCTTCTCTCTTTCACCTTTTTAAAGGTTCCGTGGTCTTGATTCTCTTAGCCAACCGCTAGATACAAGCAATGACATTGAGCGCTGTGGTCCATCTTGAGAACCTTGACAGGTGTCCTTGGATGTCAAACTGCCTTATAGCCTCAGTTTTCAGCACCTGTGTAATCCTCACCTCCGGATCTCCCACCAACAGCTCTGATGTGACCTGGTTTGTGGTTATCTCTCTCCCATAAAATCTTAGGACCAGAGAGCCAATTTGAGTTGATGAGGTCGGCCACCTTGAGGCCTCTGGAGGGATCGTCAGCCGGATTCTCTCCTGTGTCGACGTAGTGCCACTGTCTTGTTAGTGGTTTCTCGAATTCTCTGGACACGGTTCGCAACAAAAGCATGAAACCTTTGTGCTTCATTGATGTAGCCAAGAACCACTTGAGAATCTGTCCAATAATATTCCTCATCGATCGTGAGCTCCAGCTCCTCCCTTAACATGTTGCTTACGGCTGCTGAGGTTACTGCGGCAGTTAGCTCCAACCTTGGTATTGTGACTATTTTGGTTGGCGCGACTCTCGCTTTGCCCATGACCAAGGAGCAGTGCACTTTCTCTTTGCTCAACAACCTGATGTAAGAGCACTGGCTATATCCTTGACTGCTCGCATCAGAAAAATGATGCAGTTCAACTCTCTGGACCTCACCAAAGCTATCAGGTATGAAGCATCTTGGAATCTTGATCTTCTCAAGGTTTTCCAAATCCTTCATCCAGTAGTGAATCGTCCCACCCCATACCTCTCTGACACATCTCCTGCAGTGCTCTTTTTTTTCTTCAAGGATAAATGGAGCTAGAAACCCCAAAGGGTTGTATAAAGAGGCCACGATTGAAAGAATCCCTTGTCATGTCGCTGATTTCTCATCAAGTATCACCTTAAAGGAGAAGCTGTCGCTTTCAATGTTCCATCTTACACCTAGCACTCTTTGCACTGGTAAGTCATCATGGTTGAGATCAACATTTTTTATCTCCACAGCGCGTTCTGCAATGTCAATGGAATCTAGTACCTCTCGGCTATTTGAAAGGAATTGTGAAGGTGCAACTGTCCTTTAGCACACACAACTTGGGCTTCCTTCACTAACTCAATTGCCTCACCAACCGATTTCACGCTTATGAGGCCATCATCGACGTAGAAATGCTTCCTGATGAAGCTAGCTGCAAGGGGCACTCTTTCTCATTTTGACTAGCGAGGTGTTTCATGCCATAATTGGCGCATCCAGGGGAAGATGATGCTCCAAACAGGTGCACCTTCATGCGGTATTCTGTGGGTTCTGAGTTTGTATCCCCGTTTTCCCACCAGAGAAACCGCAAATAGTCTATCTTCTTTGCTGACATGAAACCTGTGGAACATTTTTTCCACATCGCACATGACTGCAATGGGATGTTTACGGAAACGGCACAGTACAGCTGTGAGACCGTTTGTAAGATCGGGTCCTGTTAGCAGATAATCATTTGATGAGGTGCCTTTGTACTTTGCAGAGCAGTCGAAAACAACCCGAAACTTGTCTGGTTTCCTGGGGTGGTAAACCCCTTGATGTGGGATATACCAGATTTTCCCAGGCTCTGGTTGGGTGTCTACTTTCTCTGCATCCTCATCCTTAAACGCCTTCCGTAAACCTCACATAGTCGTTTTTGAAACTTGGGATCCCTGTCCAGCTTCCTTTTGAGGTGCTTCAGCCGAGCCAAAGCCAGCTTCTTATTGTCTGGGAGGTGAGGACGTACCTTAAAGGTAAGAGGCATCTCAAGGTGACCATGCTTGTTTTGCTTGATTCTTCCCTTTTAAAATCTGCAGGAAGCAAATATTCAGAAGATGGTGTTATAGGTGGTGGCTCTCTGACAGATACTCGATGACAAAGACCAGTCACCTCTTTAGCAGTCGCACGCTGTGGTGCGCTTCCCACAATGCTCCAACCAAGGTCAGTTTTAATAGCGTAGGGCTCAGTCACACCCAGGGATGACCTTCCTTGGAATTAGCGCTCTGGAGCAGTCATAGCCAATCAATAATCCGACACCACAGTCCTTTAATGGGGGTATCTCTTGGGCTATGTTGACCAGGTGTTTCCATTTGTTGGCTGTTTGACAAGTGGGGATATGTGCGCGGTCAAGAGGAATGAAGTCTCTCGTGTAGGCTGGAGGTAAGTTGATGGAAATGTTTGAGGAGAGACCTCTGACTTTGAGATCACATACTCTTTGACTCTGCACAATTGAATCTTTCCCCATCATGGTGGAGAGCTTCAGCTTTACTGGTTCCATTGCTGCCTGTAGCTTTTGACAAGAACCAGTGTTTTTTTTAGATAACTTAGCTTTGGGGGGGGGATAAATTAGTCAATTTTAGGCATTTGGCCGCGTCATCCTCCAGCGCCTTTCTTTTTCTTCTCTCTCTCCCTCTCGGCACCGCCTTTCCTCTTTTTTTTTACCCGGGTTAGGGTCCATCATCGACGAAGCCTCATCTCCTCTCCCGGTCCACTCGCTACACACACACACCGCAGCAGGTACCAGAGAGAGAGATGCAGGCCAGCAGGCCAATCATAGGCCGGCGCTTCGGGAATACTCCCGGTTCTCCCTATGGCCAGTCCGGGCCTGTTCCACACATGGCTCTGTTTCTACAGTCTTTAGAATTGTGACCTTTTCTCAGACACACAAAACAGTTTATTTTCATGTATAATTTTTTTTCTTTTCCTGCAGACATTTGTTAGCTTTTTGCATCTATGTATGGAGTGGTTTTCTCCACAGCAAATACACTTGCTTATGTTTGAGTTTTGTAGCGGTGTGCTCCATTGCTTTGATTTTCCAGCATCTTTCAACCGGATTTCATTAAGGTCTGGTTTGGATGTGGAGCTCGATGAAACTGGGGCCTTCACATTTGTTTCAAACGTATTCGCTTTTGAGCGCTTCATCTCTCTTGCTGGTGTCTCTGCAGAGTGCCTTTAAGCATGTAAGGATGACACTGGATTACATGCAATATGTGCCTCTTTAGCGACAAATGAAGCAAACTCATGAAAGCTTGGATAGTCACGGCCTTGATCCAGCTGCTCTGTGACGCAATTCCACCTGGATGTCACCCATTCAGGAAGCTTGACCAGCACTTTCTGGTTCTCCTCGCAGTCGTTCAGAACCTGTAAACTCTTCATGGGACATGGCATTACTACATGTTTGGAGAAAATCACAGAATTCTCTCAGCTTGACACTCTTTTTCCACCGATCCTTGGCTTCTCTCTGAAAGCCTGTTGCACTGCAAAGGAATGGCCATATCTGGCGTTCGACCTATTCCATGCTTGTTGATAGGCTTCTTCGTCTTTTCTGTAGAAGCTGCCCTCAAGAAAAGATTTAGCTTCCCCTGCCATGTACTTTTGCAGGTAGAACAGCCTATCTGCAGGATTAGAGCATCGTCTTTCTATAAGAGCTTTAAAGCTTGTACTCCATTCTGTGAACTTCAAAGGATCACCTGAGAATACGGTAGGTTCTGGGGTTGGAAGGCGAGTGAGAGCTAATGACTCTTGTAATGCCTGGACTAGGGATGTCTCATTTTTTTTTACAGCTTGCTGTTCTTGGCCTGGGATGGAGTGAGTGAGTGGGTTCGTATCATTAACTTTGCTGCATACAGGACTGCATGATCCATCCTTTCCTTTTGTCTCTTCTTCAGTGTAAACATTTAGTTTGCTTGAATAACATCAATGTCTCTCTGATTTTCACTTTTTTCACCTGCTTCAATGGCAGCTTCCATATCAATTTCAGCTCTCTTTGCAGCCAACTGAGCAGCTGTTTCTGCCCTCTTAGCCGAAATGCTAGGTGACTCTGAGAGATGGTCAGAATGGTGGCAGCTGCTTGCAGTAACTCTGGAGGCTGCGGATCCATATATGGACCTAGTATAGTCGTTATCAAGTAGCATGCGTAACCTTGATCTTTCTGCCTGAGCATCAAACTCATCTCCTCCTCCAGTGAGGCGTACTCATTAATTGCGGTAAGTCTGCTGTCACAGCTGAGCATGCATCAACTTTCCTCCAAATTTCTTGACTTGGTGTAGTTTGGAGTCGGATGGTATCGTACAGCTCCTTTAATTGGGAACCAAGCTTCTCAGCTCTATCCAACATGTCATACATGGCGCCCTCAGAGCACTCTTGCTTCAACCTTGTACGAGTAATAATAATAATAATTTTATTTATATACCGCCTTTCATACATGAAATGCATCTCAAGGTGCTTTAAACAAATCATCAAACAATTAAAAACAGTATTAATCAACAGTCAGGCAGTAAAAATACACAGTGACAACAAAACAATAGCAGTGATAAAACAAAAAAACAATCATACAAATAAAATTAGGCCAAGGTAAAAACAAATCAATTTGAGGAAAAAATAAAAAGATAAGATACCATACTCGGATCCCTAATTATATGCTCTTTTAAAAAGGAATGTTTTAAGTCGATTTTTGAAAATAGAGAGAGCATCTGTCCCACGAATTTGAATTGGGAGTTGATTCCAGAGAAGTTGGGCCCCGATAGCAAAAAGCCCTGCCTCCCATACTACTTTTTAATACTCTAGGCACAGCCAGCAAGCCTGCATTTTGGGATCGCAGAGTCTTATTTGGGTGGTAGGGAACTATAAGGTCCTAAAGATATGAGGGTGCCTGACCATGTAGTGCTTTATATGTTAGGAGGACAACTTTAAAATCTATTCTAGCAGTTACTGGGAGCCAGTGTAGAGAAGCCAAGACAGGAGAGATATGGTCTCTTTTTCTCGTCCCAGTCAGGACACGGGCAGCAGTGTTTTTGAACTAATTGGAGTGTCCTTAGTGACTTACTCGGACAACCCGACAGTAAAGAGTTACAGTAGTCAAGTCGTGAAGTCACAAATGCATGAATTAATTTTTCAGCATCCTTTAGAGATGGAAGGGATCTGATTTTGGAAATGTTACGCAGATGAAAAAAGGCAGTTCTTGAGATTTCTTTAATGTGAGAGTCAAATGATAAATTCTGATCAAAAGTAACACCAAGATTTCTGACCGTGAGGGCTGAAGTTAAAGAGATGTCATTTAAAATAACAGTATCATTGACTAGATGTTTTCTAAGATGTTTAGGACCCAGTACAATAACTTCAGTCTTATCTGAGTTGAGCAGCAGAAAGTTACGAGTCATCCATATTTTAATATCCTGCAGACAAGCTTGAAGTTTAGAAATTTTGTTGGTTGCCTTAGGTTTAAAGGATAAGTATAACTGAACATCGTCCGCATAACAATGAAAATTAATGTCATATTTTTTAATAACGCTACCAAGAGGAAGCAGATATAAAATGAATAGAATTGGACCAAGTACTGATCCTTGTGGAACGCCATAGCTCACTTTGGTGTACAAAGAGGATTCATCGTTAACATGTACAAACTGAGTTCTGTTAGATAGGTAGGATCTAAACCAGCTTAATACCTCCTTTATATTTTTCCATTTCTCATGTTACTTTAAATTTCTTATTTTGAATTAACTGTTACTCTTTCAGTTCTTGCATTTTAGGTGTTAATCGTCTTTCACGAGAGGATTTTCTTTTTTTCCTCATCTAACTCTCCTGCATCTTGCCCTTGTGACATGACATTAGACTGACTATCACCATTTTGAGACATTTTGAACTTTCACTCAAAAGTGACACCTTAATATTTAGTTAGTACCTGAAATTAACTTTCCCAACTTGATGAAATCAAGTAATATTGAGCAGTCTTTTCGGCAAAACAATAGCAGTTATTTTTAAAGCATTCAATAGAACCCTTTTTTTTTTTTTTGATGTTCAGGATCCCTTTACTCCTGTTTGTCGAGATTAAACGGTAGTTTATGTTCTATCCATCGATTTCCTGAGGCATAATAATTGCAGTCTGACCTGAGGACTCACGTTGTAGCCCGAAACTGCTCCACGGCGTGTCCGCTGAAACCTGCAGCTGCTGCTGGATGTGTAGCAACGATGCCTGTAGCTCGCTGCAGGATGAGAAACACCACCGCCCGCCAAAACCTGTAGCTTGCTGCAGGATGAGAAGCACTGCTGCCCACCGAAACCTGTAGCTTGCTGCAGGATGTGTAGCACCACTGCCTGTAGCTTGCTGCAGGATGTAAGCACTGCCACTCGTCTTAGCCGTAGTCGGATGAGAAACTCTGAAGCCTTGTGATGGATTAGGACACATTTTCACTGTATCTACTCTGGTTAAAGGAATCACGCCTCTTACTGATGTCCACAATCAATTTATTTTCTCTCTTTGAAAGTTACGGAGCACTGTGAAAACTGCAACAAACACAATTCACATACATCACTCTCAGAAATTATTTACCATACAAAACGTACACAAATATACAGAATAATTAACGTGTGTGCCTGATTAGCCAGTAGTTTCTCTCGTCTCTTTTTCTCTTCCTCAATTCTCACTCACAACTTCCGGCTCACGTCTTACATTAGTCCGACAGGAAGTAATCTCTCACCACTATTTTAACTTAAACATTTCAATAAAGTCTGATGGCAGAACCATGAATTAAACTGCATTTAGGTTTCATCATAAACTTATGTAATAATAATAATAATAATAATAATAATAATTTGTATTTTGTGCTGTTTACTTGTTCTGTGGTCTGTGTGTATGTTGTGTACTTGTACTGTGGTCTGTATGTATGATGTGTATTCGTACTGTGGTCTGTATGTATGCTGTGTAGTCATACTGTGTATTCCAAAGGTTCGGAGCCTTCGCCGCTGGCCTCCAGTGGGTTCCTGCCGGTTTCCAGAGGGTCCACGCCTTTGCTGCAGGCTTCCAAAGTATTCAATCCTTTTTATGTGGTATGTATACTATGTTCTGTGGTATGTGGACTGCATGTACTGTGGTCTATGTACTCGTACTGTGTATTCTTTGTTGGTACTGGGGTCTGCCTGTCTACTCTGTATTCGTACTGTGTAGTTGTTCTGTGATCTGTGTACTAGTTTTGTGGTCTGTGTACTTGTACTGTAGTCTGCGTGAATGCTGTGTACTCGTACTGTGTTTTCCAGAGGTTCCGAGCCTTCCCAGCTGGCCTCCAGTGGGTTCCTGTCAGTTTCGCCGCTGGCTTCCAGAGGATTCAATCCTTTTTTACTGTGGTATGTATACTATGTTATGTATACTATGTTCTGTGGTATGTGGACTGCATGTATGCTATGTACTCGTACTGTGTATTGATACTGCAGTCTGTATATATGCTGTATACTCATACTGTGTATTCGTACTGAGGTCTGTGTGTATGCTGTGTACTCGTGCTGTGTATTCCAGAGGTTCCGAGCTTTCGCCGCTGGCCTCCAGTGGGTTCCTGCCAGTTTCGCCGCTGGCTTCCAGAGGGTCTGTGTACTTGGTACTGTGTATTTGCACTGTGTACTCAGCATTCGTTCTATGTATTTCCTGCTGTGGTCTGCATGCTGTGTACTCATACTTTGGTCTGTGTACTCCAGAGGTTTCGAGCCTTCGCCACTGGCCTCCATCGAGTTCCTACCGGCTTCCAGATGGTCCCTGCTTTCACCGCCGGCTTCGGGATGGTCCAAGCCCTCACCGTCGGCCCCCAGTGGGTTCCAGCCGGCTTCCAGAGGGTCCGAGCCTCCGCTGCCAGCTTCCAGATGGTCCCTGATTTCACCGCTGGCTTCCGGATGGTCCAAGCCCTCACCGTCGGCCCCCAGTGGGTTCCAGCCGGGTTCCAGAGGGTCCAAGCCTTCGCTGCTGGCCTACAATGGGTTCCAGCCAGCTTTGCTGCCGGCTTCCAGAGGGTCTGTGGCTTTGCCGCCGGCTTCCAGAGGGTTCCTGCTGGCTTTGCCGCCGGCTTCCAGAGGGTTCCTGCTTGCTTTGCCGCTGGCTTCCAGAGGGGTTCCAGCCGCCTTCACCGCAGGCTTCCAGAAGATCCTCGTACTGTGGTATGTATACTATGGTCGGTGGTATGTAGACTGTGCTATGTCTATTGTGGTCTGTAGACTGTATGTGGACTGGACTGTTCTGTATACAATTTATGTAGACTATATGTATACTGTGAACTATTATGTGGACTGTTGTGTGCACTGTGGACTGTGTGTGGACTATTATGTGGACTGTTGTGTATACTGTGGACTGTGTGTGGACTGTTGTTTATACTGTGGACTGTGTGTGGACTGTTGTTTATACTGTGGACTGTGTGTGGACTGTGTGTGGACTGTTGTGTATACTGTGGACTGTGTGTGGACTGTTGTGTATACTGTGGACTGTGTGTGGACTGTTGTGTATACTGTGGACTGTGTGTGGACTGTTGTGTATACTGTGGACTGTGTGTGGACTGTTGTGTATACTGTGGACTGTGTGTGGACTGTTGTGTATACTGTGGACTATTGTGTGGACTGTTGTGTATAGTGTGGACTGTGTGTGGACTGTTGTGTATATTGTGGATTTATACTGTGGACTGTTATGTGTACTGTTGTGTGCACTGTTATGTATGCCATGTATGTGCACTGTGGACTGTTGTGTATACTTTGTATTCATACTGTGGACTGTTATGTATACCGTGTATGTGGATGTATATACCTTGTATTCATAATGTGAACTATTATGTGGACTGTGTGTGGACTGTTATGTATATTGTGGATTTATACCGTGGACTGTTGTGTGCACTGTTATGTATACTTTGTATTCATACTGTGGACTATTATGTATATTGTGGATTTATACCGTGGACTGTTGTGTGCACTGTTATGTATACTTTGTATTCATACTGTGGACTATTATGTATACCGTGTATGTGGATTTATACCGTGGACTGTTATGTATATACCTTGTATTAATACTGTGAACTATTATGTGGACTGTTGTGTATACTTTGTATTCCTACTGTGAACTATTATGTGGACTGTTATGTATGCCGTGTGTGCACTGTGGACTATTATGTAGACTGTGTGTGGACTATTATGTGGACTGTGGACTGTGTGTGGACTGTTGTGTATACTGTGGACTATTATATGGACTGTTGTGTATATTGTGGATTTATACCGTGGACTGTTATGTAGACTGTTGTGTGCACTGTTATGTATGCCATGTATGTGCACTGTGGACTGTTGTGTATACTTTATATTCATACTGTGAACTATTATGTGGACTGTTGTGTATACTTTGAATTCATACTGTGAACTATTATGTGGACTGTTATGTATGCCATGTGTGTGCACTGTGCACTGTGTGTGCACTATTGTGTGCACTGTGTGTGGACTATTGTGTGCACTGTGTGTGGACTATTGTGTGCACTGTGTGTGGACTATTGTGTATATTGTGGATTTATACCGTGGACTGTTATGTAGACTGTTGTGTGCACTGTGGACTGTTGTGTATACTTTATATTCATACTGTGAACTATTATGTGGACTGTTATGTATGCCATGTGTGTGGACTGTTGTGTATACTTTGTATTCATACTGTGGACTGTTATGTATACCGTGTATGTGGATTTATACCGTGGATTGTTATGTATATACCTTGTATTCATACTGTGGACTGTTGTGTGCACTGTGGACTGTTATGTATGCCATGTGTGTGGACTGTTGTGTGCACTGTTATGTATGCCATGTGTGTGCACTGTGGACTATTATGTGGACTGTTGTGTATACTGTGGACTTATGTGGACTGTGTGTGGACTGTTATGTATATTGTGGATTTATACCGTGGACTGTTGTGTGCACTGTTATGTATGCCATGTATGTGCACTGTTGTGTATACTTTGTATTCATACTGTGGACTATTATGTATACCGTGTATGTGGACTGTTATGTATAATGTGGATTTATACCGTGGACTGTTATGTATATACCTTGTATTAATACTGTGAACTATTATGTGGACTGTTGTGTATACTTTGTATTCCTACTGTGAACTATTATGTGGACTGTTATGTATGCCGTGTGTGCACTGTGGACTATTATGTAGACTGTGTGTGGACTATTATGTGGACTGTGGACTGGTGTGTATACTGTGGACTGTGTGTGGACTGTTGTGTATACTGTGGACTGTTATATGGACTGTTGTGTATATTGTGGATTTATATCGTGGACTGTTATGTAGACTGTTGTGTGCACTGTTATGTATGCCATGTATGTGCACTGTGGACTGTTGTGTATACTTTATATTCATACTGTGAACTATTATGTGGACTGTTGTGTATACTTTGAATTCATACTGTGAACTATTATGTGGACTGTTATGTATGCCATGTGTGTGCACTGTGGACTGTTGTGTGCACTGTTGTGTGCACTGTGTGTGCACTATTGTGTGCACTGTGTGTGGACTATTGTGTGCACTGTGTGTGGACTATTGTGTATATTGTGGATTTATACCGTGGACTGTTATGTAGACTGTTGTGTGCACTGTGGACTGTTGTGTATACTTTATATTCATACTGTGAACTATTATGTGGACTGTTATGTATGCCGTGTGTGCACTGTGGACTATTATGTAGACTGTGTGTGGACTATTATGTGGACTGTGGACTGTGTGTGGACTGTTGTGTATACTGTGGACTATTATATGGACTGTTGTGTATATTGTGGATTTATACCGTGGACTGTTATGTAGACTGTTGTGTGCACTGTTATGTATGCCATGTATGTGCACTGTGGACTGTTGTGTATACTTTGTATTCATACTGTGAACTATTATGTGGACTGTTATGTATGCCAGGTGTGTGCACTGTGGACTTCAACTGTGTGTGGACTGTTGTGTATACTGTGGACTATTATATGGACTGTTGTGTATATTGTGGATTTATACCGTGGACTGTTATGTAGACTGTTGTGTGCACTGTTATGTATGCCATGTATGTGCACTGTGGACTGTTGTGTATACTTTATATTCATACTGTGAACTATTATGTGGACTGTTGTGTATACTTTGAATTCATACTGTGAACTATTATGTGGACTGTTATGTATGCCATGTGTGTGCACTGTGCACTGTGTGTGCACTATTGTGTGCACTGTGTGTGGACTATTGTGTGCACTGTGTGTGGACTATTGTGTATATTGTGGATTTATACCGTGGACTGTTATGTAGACTGTTGTGTGCACTGTGGACTGTTGTGTATACTTTATATTCATACTGTGAACTATTATGTGGACTGTTATGTATGCCATGTGTGTGGACTGTTGTGTATACTTTGTATTCATACTGTGGACTGTTATGTATACCGTGTATGTGGATTTATACCGTGGATTGTTATGTATATACCTTGTATTCATACTGTGGACTGTTGTGTGCACTGTGGACTGTTATGTATGCCATGTGTGTGGACTGTTGTGTGCACTGTTATGTATGCCATGTGTGTGCACTGTGGACTATTATGTGGACTGTTGTGTATACTGTGGACTTATGTGGACTGTGTGTGGACTGTTATGTATATTGTGGATTTATACCGTGGACTGTTGTGTGCACTGTTATGTATGCCATGTATGTGCACTGTTGTGTATACTTTGTATTCATACTGTGGACTATTATGTATACCGTGTATGTGGACTGTTATGTATAATGTGGATTTATACCGTGGACTGTTATGTATATACCTTGTATTAATACTGTGAACTATTATGTGGACTGTTGTGTATACTTTGTATTCCTACTGTGAACTATTATGTGGACTGTTATGTATGCCGTGTGTGCACTGTGGACTATTATGTAGACTGTGTGTGGACTATTATGTGGACTGTGGACTGGTGTGTATACTGTGGACTGTGTGTGGACTGTTGTGTATACTGTGGACTGTTATATGGACTGTTGTGTATATTGTGGATTTATATCGTGGACTGTTATGTAGACTGTTGTGTGCACTGTTATGTATGCCATGTATGTGCACTGTGGACTGTTGTGTATACTTTATATTCATACTGTGAACTATTATGTGGACTGTTGTGTATACTTTGAATTCATACTGTGAACTATTATGTGGACTGTTATGTATGCCATGTGTGTGCACTGTGGACTGTTGTGTGCACTGTTGTGTGCACTGTGTGTGCACTATTGTGTGCACTGTGTGTGGACTATTGTGTGCACTGTGTGTGGACTATTGTGTATATTGTGGATTTATACCGTGGACTGTTATGTAGACTGTTGTGTGCACTGTGGACTGTTGTGTATACTTTATATTCATACTGTGAACTATTATGTGGACTGTTATGTATGCCGTGTGTGCACTGTGGACTATTATGTAGACTGTGTGTGGACTATTATGTGGACTGTGGACTGTGTGTGGACTGTTGTGTATACTGTGGACTATTATATGGACTGTTGTGTATATTGTGGATTTATACCGTGGACTGTTATGTAGACTGTTGTGTGCACTGTTATGTATGCCATGTATGTGCACTGTGGACTGTTGTGTATACTTTGTATTCATACTGTGAACTATTATGTGGACTGTTATGTATGCCAGGTGTGTGCACTGTGGACTGGTGTGTGCACTGTGGACTGGTGTGTATACTGTGGACTGGTGTGTATACTGTGGACTATTATGTGGACTGTGGACTGGTGTGTATACTGTGGACTGTGTGTGGACTGTTGTGTATACTGTGGACTGTGTGTGGACTGTTGTGTATACTGTGGACTATTATGTGGACTGTTGTGTATATTGTGGATTTATACCGTGGACTGTTATGTGGACTGTTGTGTGCACTGTTATGTATGCCATGTATGTGCACTGTGGACTGTTGTGTATACTTTGTATTCCTACTGTGAACTATTATGTGGACTGTTATGTATGCCATGTGTGTGCACTGTGGACTGTTGTGTGGACTATTGTGTGCACTGTGGACTATTGTGTGCACTGTGTGTGGACTGTTGTGTATACTGTGGACTGTTGTGTATACTGTGGACTGTTGTGTATACTGTGGACTGTTGTGTATATTGTGGATTTATACCGTGGACTGTTATGTAGACTGTTGTGTGCACTGTTATGTATGCGCACTGTGGACTGTTGTGTATACTTTGTATTCATACTGTGGACTGTTGTGTATACTTTGTATTCATACTGTGGACTGTTGTGTATACTTTGTATTCATACTGTGGACTGTTGTGTATACTTTGTATTCATACTGTGGACTGTTGTATGCACTGTTATGTATGCCATGTATGTGCACTGTTGTGTATACTTTGTATTCATACTGTGAACTATTATGTCGGCTGTTGTGTGCACTGTTATGCCATGTATGTGCACTGTGGACTGTTGTGTATACTTTGTATTCATACTGTGGACTATTATGTGGACTGTGTGTACCGTGGATTCATATTGTGGACTGTTATGTATATTGTGGATTTATACCGTGGACTGTTATGTGCACTGTTGTGTATACTTTGTATTCATACTGTGAACTATTATGTGGACTGTTGTGTGCACTTTTATGTATGTGGACTGTTGTGTATACTTTGTATTCATACTGTGGACTATTATGTGGACTGTGTGGACTGTTATGTATATTGTATGTGGACTGTTATGTATACCCTGTATGTGGATTTATACCGTGGACTGTTATGTATATACCTTGTATTCATACTGTGGACTGTTATGTATATTGTGGAGTTATACCGTGGACTGTTGTGTATACTTTGTATTCATACTGTGGACTATTATGTGGACTGTGTGTACTGTGGATTCATATTGTGGACTGTTATGTATATACCTTGTATTCATACTGTGGACTGTTGTGTGCACGGTTATGTGTACCGTGTCTGTGCACTGTGGACTCTTGTGTATACCGTGGACTCTTGTGTATACCGTGGACTGTTATGTATATTGTGGATTGATACCGTGGACTGTTATATATACTTTGTATTCATACTGTGGACTATTATGTGGACTGTATGTATTCTGTGGGCTGTTGTGTATACCGTGTATGTGCACTTCAGATTGATACGTATACCGTGGACTGTTTTGTATACCGTGGATTTTTACTGTGGTCTGTGTGTATGCTGTATACTATGTACTGTGGTCTGTGTACTCTATTCTGTGTATTCGGTGTACGTACTGTGGTCTGTGTATGCGGCATTTGTACTGGGTACTCGTTCTGTGGTCTGTGTATTTCACGCTGCAGGTCGTACTTTCGTCGCCGGCTTCCAGAGGGTCCGTGTCTTGGCCGCCGGCCTCCAGTGGGTTCCAGAGAGTTCTAGCCTTGGCCGCTGGCTTCCAGAGGTTTCTAGCCGCCCTCGCCGCCGGCTTCCATTGGGTTCCAGAGAGTCCGATCATTGGCCGCCAGCTTCCAGAGGGTTCTAGCCGCCCTTGCCGCCAGCTTCCAGTGGGTTCTAGCCGCCCTTGCCGCCAGCTTCCATTGGGTTCCAGCCCCCTTCACCGCCGGCTTCCAGAGGGTCCAAGCCTTCGCCGTCGGCCTCCAGTGGGTTCCAGCTGCCTTCACCGCCGGCTCCCAGAGAGTCTGAGCCTTGGCTGCCGACCTCTAGAGGGTTCCAGCCGCCTTTCGCTGCCGGCTTACAGAGGGTTCTAGCCACCTTCGCCTCCGGCTTCAGAGGGTCCGAGCCTTCGCCACCGGCGGTCCGTGCCTTTGCCGGGGGCTTCCAGATGGTCAAAGCCTTCGCTATTATTTCTGTTGTTTATTTCCTTTTATAGGAAAACCACACCTAATTAAGTTTGCAATCATGCTCAATCACCAATAAAGAATTTAATTGAAACTGAAATACTGGACTATGAATCTGACGGATCATCTATGGTGGGTTCGTTTCCCCACACCGGCAACAGTCTCTTCAGGATAGCCACAGTCAGCCAATCCTTCTTTTCATATCCTGTGGACTGTATACGTATACTGTGTATGTGGACTGTGTGTATACAGTTTATATATACAAAGAGTGCTGTGGGTGGGACATTTAGGGAGACTTTATAGGTATATATCATTGCTTGTATGTATTACAGTATACTATACAGTATAGTGCAGCGAGCAACATCTACGTGTGTGTGTGAGATTTTTAGTGACATCAGTGACCATCTGCCAGTTTTTACAGTGTATGACAATGACTACAAGACTAATCTACCTTAATATTACTCAGTCTGTATCTGACCCAACACATGAAAAGGGACACACACTGGACCTCATATTGTCATTCGGTCTGGAGTTAAATGTCATTGAGATTGTTGACACACACATCTCCGACCACTTTGCTGTTTTATTCAATATCACACTGCCTCATCCCCCGGTTAAATTGTGCGCCACGGAGCTCCGTGTGCGCACAATTAACCCTTCAACTGCCTGCGAATTCTCTGCAGCCTTTTGCGACTCTGTACTGCAGGATCACGACTGTGGTCTCACTCTTAATGAGCTCTTGGACATGTTTAATGGTACCTGTATTGACATATTAGAGTCAGTGGCTCCCTTTAGGTGCAAACGCTCTAAGCGAGTAGGAGAGCCTTGGTTAATGACACCACTCGCACGTTAAGACGCACATGCAGACCTGCTGAGAGAAAGTGGAAAAAAGATCATCTACAAGTTTCCATAGAAATCTTAAATGAGTGTCTGATCAAATATCAAAATGCTGTCAAATTTGCTAAAAGTCAGTTTCTATCCAATCTTGTGTCAGCTAACAACCATAAGCCTCAGTTTCTCTTTAGTACTTTGAATAATATTTTGAACCCCCTGTGATCACAGTGCTATTATTCCTTCATCCAAACTGTGTGAAGATTTCTTGAATTTCTTTATTGATAAAATTTCTGTTATTAGGTCCTCTCTTTTGCCGTCTGCATCAGATCCTGCTGTCCCTCCTATATGCCCTGCTGTCTTTGAGAATTTTGAGCAAGTCTCCCTCCCATCTTTAACTGATATTGTACAGCACCTCAGGCCTTTCTATTGTCCTCTTGACAGCAGCACCCCCCCCCCCCCCCCGCCCGCCTTTTCAAGGAGGTTTTCCATATCATTGGCCCTCGTGTTATGGACCTGATGAATTTATCTTTGATGACCGGCTGTGGTCCAGCCCCTCATCAAAAAGCATAACCTTGACCAAACAGTTTTATCAAACTTTAGGGCCCATCTCCAAGCTTCCTTTTCTTTCTAAGGTCTTGGAGAAGGTGGTATATGAACAGCTTCAGTCTTTTATTGATCAAAATGGTATCTCAGAGAAGTTCCAGTCTGGGTTTAAGTCACGCCACAGCACAGAAACAGCGCTTTTAAAAATGTTTAATGACCTTCTTTTGACAGCTGACTGGTAACTCTGCTGTCCTGGTCCTTTTAGATCTGACAGCTGCCTTTGACACAGTGGATCATAAAATTCTTCTGTCACGTTTGAACACCTGTGTGGGCATTAGGGGCACTGTTTTTAAGTGGTTTCAGTCCTACCTCTCAGACCGGAGCTTCTCTGTTCAGCTTGGCCAGCATTTTTCAGCCACTTCCCCTCTAAGTTGTGGAGTGCCCCAAGGTTCTGTTTTGGACCCACTCCTTTTCTCGATATATATGTTGCCTCTGGGATCCATATTTAGAAATTACAACATCTCTTTTCATTGTTTTGCCAATGATGTACAAATCTATTTACCCCTAAAGATAAATGGGCGAGCCTCTGTTCAGACTCTACTAGACTGCCTTAAAGATATCCAAACTTGGATGGAAGTTAATTTTCTGTCTTTAAACAAAAACAAAACTGAAATCATTTTATTTGGTCAACAAAATCTGCTTGATGGATGTGACGGCGCCATTGGCTCCCTTAAGTTTTACTGTCATTCTTTTGCAAGGAACCTTGGTGTTATTTTAGAGAGTGACTTTAGGCAAGCAGATATCCTCCATAGTCAAAACAAGCTTCTTCCAACTAAGGCTGTTGGCAAAAGCAAATGTTTATCTCCCAAAAAATGTATTTGAGAGATTAATTCACACCTTTATTACATCACGTTTAGATTATTGTAATTCCTTGTTTGTTGGCCTTGACCAGAAAGCACTGCGCCGCTTGCAGGTTGTTCAAAATGCGGCTGCCCGCCTGCTGACTGGAAGGAAAAAACGCGAGCGCATTACTCCTGTCCTTGCATCTTTGCACTGGCTGCCTATTAATTTTAGGATTCAGTTTAAAATTTTATTAATTGCTTTTAAATGTATGAATGGTCTGGCACCACCTTATTTATCTGAGCTTTTACAGTTGCACACCACTGCTAGGGCACTTAGGTGCTCCTGGCAGTACCCAGGTCCAGACTCTCCACTCGTGGAGACAGAGCCTTCTCAGTCGCAGCTCCTAAGCTGTGGAACAGCCTACCTCTCCATGTTAGAGCTGCACAGTCCGTTGAACATTTTAAAACACTCCTAAAAACGTATCTTTTCTCCTTGGCGTTCACTCCCAGCAAAGCAAGCAATCTTGGCTCTCTCTTTTTCTTTCCCTCTCTCTCTCTTTTTTACTCCTTTTTTATTCTCTCTTTTTAATCTAAATTTGTTTTAAATTGACTACTATCCCTTGTGTTGTTTTAATTATTTGTTGTAGTGTTTGTGATTAACTTTGTTGTGCTTTTGCAATTGTACAGCACTTTGGTCAACTGAGGTTGTTTTAAATGTGCTTTATAAATAAATTGTGACTTGTCTTGTGACTTGACTTGACAATAAAACTGTGTACAGGAGAGTGAGAACAGAAGTATCGATAACGGCATTCAAAAATGACCTAATGGTGCAAAACTGGGATATTGTATACAATAGCAATAATATAAATAGTGCATATGATGAATTCTTAAAAATATTTAAAACACTATGATAAAAATTAATAGGAAACTAAAATATGCTGATCATCCTTGGATCACAAAGGGTTTGCAGAATGCCTGCAAAAAGAGAAATATACTGTACAGAGAAAGTATGAGACAGAGAATCAAGGAGGCAGAAAAAAAATATAATATTAGTTAACTTGTTTTTATATTTTTTATAAGAGCTCGGAAAGAATAGTATACAAACTATTAGATGATAAGAATAACATTAAAGGTATATGGAACATACTGAAGACTGTAATAAAAAATAGCTCTAAACAATCAAGTTATCCTAAGTATTTTATTATCAATAACACTGAAAAGTACGATATGAATGAAGTAGTTAACAGCTTTAATAAATGTTTTGTTAGTGTTGGACCTGACCTAGCAGAACAAATCTTGACCCAGTGCAGGTGGTGGGAGACAGCAGGATGATGGCCAAGCTATCATCGCTGCTGGTGAAGGAGTCCCACCCCCTACAGGCCACTATCACAGCACTGGTCAGCTCCTTCAGTGACAGGCTGATACACCCCAAGTGTGTGAAGGAGAGGTATCGCAGGTCCTTCCTTCCTGCTGATGTCAGAGTCTACAACCAGCACTGCTCCCAGTAGACCTCACTGTGCATTGTACAATAAAAAACTCTGCACATATCCACACACTTTCTGTTTTGCACAAATTGGACAATTTTTAATATCCATATTTATTATTCATTGTTTGTAAATAAAAATACCAACTGTTTAAACTTACACTGTCCATATTATAAATAATAAATACTATGTCATATTGTAAATACCAATTTCATATTGTAGATATTATGTATATACCAGTTAAATTCTATTTCTTATGTCTTATTATATTGTTTATTTTTTACTTTTATTACTGTTTAAGTGTGATACTGTCCTTTGGCTGCTGTGACAAAGAAATTTCCCCATTTGCGGGACAAATAAAGGAATTCTGATTCTGATTCTGAAATCCCAGATCCAGACATTTCCAGACAAAATGACAATAGCAAAGATCATACCTCTGTACAAAACTGGGAACAAACACCAATTCACAAACTACAGACCTGTGTCATTACTATAGATTCTCTTAAATTCTAGAAAAACATTTCAATAACCGACTGGACAGTTTCATAAATAACACAAATTACTCACTAAAAGTCAATATGGATTTAGATCGAACAGAGCAACATCACTGGCATTAATCGATTCAGTTGAGGAACTAACAAATTCAATAGACCAAAAAGAGTATACAGTTGAGATATTCATAGACCTAAAACCATGATATATTATTCAAGAAACTAGAACGGTATGGAACAGTCTGGAGGGGACGCTCAGGGAATGTCCAAACATAAACCAGTTTTTTTTTAAAAATAAGGAGATGATTTTTACAAGGTACAGAAATGAGGCAGGTGTTTGATAATCAATAGGGGTATATTGTTTTTAAGTATTTCAGTGGTATTATTTATTAAAAGGGGGTGGAATAAAATAAGTTTATCCTTCCTCCCATTCCTTTTCGGATATGTAAACAGAATTTATAGTTTTCAGTTTATGTTTACCTTGTACATGATAATTTTGGTTTTTACATGTTCGAAATAAACTATCTATCTACACGGTACGCTGTGGTCTGTGTGTGTATGCTGTGTACTGTATACTGTGCTCTCGTTCTGTGGTCTGTCCACTCGAACTGTGGTCTGTGTATTTCGTGCTGCGTGCTTGGTGCTGTGGTCCGTGCCTTCAAACGTAAATAAGTGTACATCATGCATGGTGTTACGGCCCCGCATGTGTGTGTATGTTATGTCTTTTTTTTTGGTCTCCCTCTCCTGCTCAGTCGCTCCCCGGCCCCGGATCAGGCTCCTCCGTTCTCCCCGGTTTCAATTCATATTCGTACAGCTGCCATTCCGTCAAATTAATATCCGAGTAATTATAATGTAAACTAACGTCAGTTCAAGAGATTATACTTAGCCTAGCCAAATGTTTAACGACCTGTATTTTGGTTGATTTTTGTATTGTTTTAACTTCAATCAAGGGACAACTGACGAAACCGCAGCTCTCATAAAATGGAGAGCCGCTAACGAAGCCCTCTTCACCAGATGGAGGAATTCGTCTAAAACCGGATGGGAGTGAGTAAGCTTTTTATGTGTTTTTATACGAGGAGCAGTGGTCCGGTGGTGTGTTTGTTTGTGCCAGACTTCACAGCCTCTTAAAATAGTTTGATGCAACCTAAATGAATAAAAGAAAAATATAGTATAAAGCTAAACTAAATGTTTATAATACTACAAATCAAATAAGTAGTGTGAATTGTAACCTGGTGAACAAAAATGACTTAAAGTGCCACAAAGTACAAGTGAAGGGCAACAGCAATAGTACAGGTGTAGTTATCAACCTAAGTGATATACTAGTTTGTACTAACAATATTAACTATATATTATCAATATAACTATTGATGAAGTATTTGTATTTACACAGACATTCACTATATAATATGATTGCACTTACATGAATGCAAGGAAGAGAATAGTGATTCTCTATTCTCTTCCTTGCATGCATGTAAGTGCAATCATCCTAACTACATCACATTCAGTAGTCTCTGTCAGCTTGTGTGTTAGTCACTGTAATATCTTTGTTAACGTGTTCTCAACGTGTAATAATATGTTTAAGTTGTCCTTTTTTGTGTGAATGTGTGTGCTTTATCCAGAGTCTTTGTGAGAGACAGTGCTGTGCCTGTCACCCCCAAACAGGCGCAAAAGAAGTGGAATAACCTGAAAGAAAAGTACAAGGTACCACCATTCTATCTACTTTTCAGTAAACAAGTTGGACATGGCAACATTCATTCAGTGAATTTTTATTTTTTTAGGAGCTTAGGGACCCACCAACGGGGAAAGGGGTGGAGGCAGGAGGGGTGACAGCTGCCATCTGGCCATGGTATGGTCAGATGGATGCCGCACTCCAGGGGCAGCACTCCATTAGTCCGCCCCTGGTAGTTGCGGCCAATCTGACCCCCGCTACAGGTGGTGTTGTCACCCTCCCGTCCTCTGCCCCTCCCAGAGAAGGGGAAAAGCCGCCAGGGCCAGTGGGCAGCTGATGGACTTTCTGAGAGAGCAGGCAGAAAAAGAGGAAGAGAGGGAGAAGAGGGCAGAGGCGAGGGAAGAAGAGAGGGAGAGGGCAGCAAGTCAGAGAGCTGACAAGTATTTGTCTCTCTTTGAGAGGCTTGTGGAGAAAATGTAAATAGTGTATATACGTAGTAGTTGTAGGTAATTTTTAAATGTAGTTCTTTGTTGTTGTTTTATTGTTATTCTGTCAATTAAATAGTGTGAGTATTGAGTTGTGAATGAAGTGGTCTCAAAGAAATTCGAAACGCAACTGGACTTGGTTATCTGTCAGTTATTTGCCAGTTCATGTTCGCATCTGACCAGGCTGAGACTGGTCCTCGGACCTTGGACCAGTCTCAGCCTGGTCAGCGAACATGAACTGATGAAGCCTCTTGGATGAGAGGTAAAACGTCTTCCTAGACAAATCGAGGCACCAAGGCTTGTAACGGTGGTCACAACAAACGCTTCTGAAACTGAAATCTGATTGGGAGGTTGACTTTACTTACAGGTGTTTTTTCAAACCATTGTTATATGTTTAACTATACACATAATATAATCATTTTTAATTGAGATAAACTATACAATAATTTTTAATTAATCAACAAAACAATATTTACAATTAACCATTGTTATATGTTTAACTAACTGTTATATGTTTAATTAATCAACAAAACAATATTTACAATTAACCATTGTTATATGTTTAATTAATCAGCAAAACAATATTTACAATTAACATTAATTAAAATTACAAATAATTATTGAACTGATTATGAATTTGGGGTTTTTCTTTAGTAATCATGCTCCCTCAGAAATGCCGGGAGCTCTTGAGGGGCAGACTCTTCGGCAGCAAGTCTGCCTCTGAGATTGACTCCCGACAGCTCCTGACCTTGGGCAGCATTCCCCCCAGCTTCCTCATCCTCCCAGTCATCCTCCTCTGCCTCCTCCTCTTCCTGGATGTCACCAGCTAACAGGCAAAGGTTGTGGAGGATGCAGCATGCTCCAACAACCTTGGGGGCGAACAGAGCCCGGATCTCCAAAGCCCGGAGGAAGATGGCTCTCCAGCGGGTTTTGAGCAACCCGAAGGTGCGCTCAATAATGTTGCGGGCCTTGGCGTGATGCCTGTTGAAACGGGCCTCAACTTGGCCTGTTGATTAAAATACAGGTAATGTAGAATACATCCAGGAATTCAAATTCAAAGTAACAACTGTAATAAATAATTTATTCTCTCACCTGCTACAGGTTGACGGTAGGGAGTCATGAGGGCCACCGGATGCTGCAGGCAAGGGTACCCCCCGTCTCACAGGAGGAAGAAGCCAGCTGGTGAGTAGAGGGACTGTTTGTACATAGGAGACCTCTGGAGGACAAGGGCATCGTGGACTGACCCCGTGTTGCCGATGTAAACATCCAAAAATGCAAAAATCCCCTGTTGCTCTTCTTCTGCTCCGCAGGTGGGACAAGCCGGATGTGGCATCCATCTATGGCTCCAACTGCACGCCGGAAAAGCCTCATGCCCAGCCAGCCGAGCAAAACCTGCTCCCACCTCCTCCATCTCCTCAGGCTTGGGGAAATGGATAGCCTTGTGGAGGATGCCCATCATGGCCTCCAAATATGTCTGCCGTGACCCTGTAGGAAGTGCCACATGCCAGCCAGTACAGAGAGACAGCCACCTCAATTTCGTGGCTCCTGCCATGTGGCTTTAGCCGGGGCAACATCTGGACCAACAGATTGATGGTCTCCCTTGACAGCCTGAAGGCTGGTTTGAGGTCAGCCTCCTCAGAGAAGAAGGCGCAGAGGATGGGCACAGTGTTGTTAACTTGTGCATACATTCGAGGAGAATGATCCTGTAGTAAAATAAAAAATATTTTTCAATTAGTAAAACTATTGAAATAATATTTGAATGTATTTATTTATTTATTACTTTATGAAATAATATTTGAATGTATTTATTTATTTATTAATGACTTGCTTTTAACTATCAACTATGAATATTTGAATAGACTGATGAATTTAAACACATGCTGTAAAAATGTATTTATAGTTCTCTCATGAAACTTAATGTATGTTTTGTGTTCTATACAAATGAGCTTCACTTGATTCATTACACAAGACTTATCAGACTTGTATCAGATATCAGAAATAAAGAAATTATACAACTTAATATGCTCCTCTATTTCACCTGTAATTGTTGGGTCCCCCCATGATTTCACCAGTAGGTGGTGCTAGGTATCACATATCAAATGTCAGATGTCAAATTGTAGGAATGAGTAGTAGGAAATTTATGAATGAAAGGGGTGGGTCTATAGCGTTACTATTACTAAACAGTTTGGGGCGGACCCTGTTAATCCTGTTTTATACATTAATATTTATAATAATACTTCTAAACCGTACCATATTTATTTTGTTAACTTTAATAAGAATGGAAAACCAAGTGCTCCCGAAGAAAGAGAACTTACAAATCCAGCAAAGGCTAGGATAGCGCTACGTCTCTCCAGACTCCTCCTCCTCATCCTGGCTCTCCTCCGCTGAAGATGCCCCCTCAGCTCGGCAGCTTCCTCCTCAGCATCCCGGTAAAGAATATCGACCGCGACAGCTAGCAACACTTGCCGGTCCATATTTAACGGTGGTAATACTCTACTAACTACACAATCCACAAATCCACAATGGCGATCATCTACAAACAACAGCCTTCTAACGGGGTTTTTTTTCCCGCTGTTGGCTCGTGAGATTTAGAAGCACTTAAAAAAAAATAAAATAAAATAACATACTTATGTACAACGAATGAAGGTTGTTGCTGCTCTATGTACGTGAGTATTTATTTATTTACATGTCACATACACAGGAGAGAGAGAGAGAGAGAGAGAGAGAGAGAGAGCACTTGTTTTGGATGATAACGCCCAGCTGTTTAATCAGTGCAGGCTGCATTTGGCACCACAAGAACTCATCGTCTCAAAACTGAAAACGGAGCATTCTGTATTCTTGTGATCTCCGGAGTTCATTCTTCGGAGAACGACTAGCAAGAACATTCTCCTCAAGAACACAAGTCCGTTCTTTGCATTCTTGGTACTGAGAAACGCTCATAGTCTGTTAGAAAAGAATGTTACAACAAAACTGTTAAAAATGAAGTAACACTGGATATTGGAGTGGGGCTTTAAAAGTAACACTGCTCGTAGTATCTGCTACTAGGGATGTACATTTTAAACAATTTCTTTAATTGATACTTTGCTGATTATCAATTAATCATTAATAATGTATGAAATATGTTTAAAGTGTTTTCCATAAAACAATGTTCATAAGTGTTGTGCTCACAACACACGAGGCACCATAATGAAGTGCTTCATGCAACAGTAATAGGGAGTTTGGGGTTAAATTTGGCTATCAATAATAATTAATGATTATCAGGGATAATTATAAATTATGATTACTAATAAGTTCCAATTTACATTAGATCACCTCGGGGCACCACCCTTGAAGAAGGGAAAAAAAGCCAATTCACCAAATCAGTCTCAGAAAAGGTACTAAACTGTTTGTAACTCTGATTAATAATTAACTTAATAACTACAACCAATTACCATAACAGCTAGTAATGGTTGAAGGATTTTGGAGCTCTTGACAAAGTAGAGGTTGGCAACAATCACTCTTGTACAATATTAAATAGACAACATGTGGGTTCAAAAGTCTTTTATTTACAAAGATGAAACACACTAACTTCCATGTACTATATACAGGTTTGTGTGTGTGTGTGTGTGTGTGTGTGAGTGTGTGTGTCTGGCAGAACAAAGAAACAATGGTGGTCACTGATATCACATGTGGGTTTGATATGCTCCAGGCTCAATTAGCCGTCTAGGAAAGCAAACTACCAATAACCTGACCTGAGATTACAATAACACTCAAACAGTGGACACACATAAATTGAACACACATGCATTACATCAATCAGAGTTTAAAGTCCTGTGCTTAGCCGTGCTATGCTATGCTATCTAAGCCCAGTTCAATGTTACCAGTCTTTGAAGAAAAGGTGTTGGTGGTTGCAGGAGAACGTTGGGATTCCAATGAATGCTGTTCTTGCTGTGCAAGGACCGATGAAAGTCAGCAGAGGAGGAAAAGGTTCGCTCCTGTCCTTTGCGAGGGTAGCAGCTCAGTGCTAACCTGCTTGGTGTTCCTCAGATGGTGAAGTTAGCTGGCAAGCTTTGTGTCGCAGCTGCTGGTGCTAACTGATCAGGAATACTGGCAGGACCTCGTGTCGCTGCAGTGAGGAGAAGTTCTTTGGGCCTGCTGCAAATGAAGCTTGCAGCTCTCCGCAGCTGTTAAGCCCGGAAGAAGAGATCTTGAGGGCAGGCAGCCCGGTGGGGGGGAGATGGAGAGGAGCCCTTGAGGATAAGAAGTCAAAGGAGTGGAGAGGCTTGAGGAGAAGAGAGAGAACAAAGGAAGGCGCTGGAGTTTTGACTCTCTGATCAGAGGGGGGTTTGTCACCCTGACCAATAGTAGCTCAAAGCTAAATATTGCACCTAGGTGTGAAGAATGGGGAATTCTGGGACACTGAGTTCAGTTCAGAGTCCATTTTGAAATCCACAATGAATGACTTCATCTGTGGGTCCCAACATAAGGCTACATTATGAGTTAAAGGAACAGACAAGGTATACACCAAGTTACATGAAAAATAAACTAAATACAACAAAAAATTCTTAACGGTGTTTCGATCAGTGATTGATAATCAGCATCCCTATCTGCTATCCTACCGCTCAATATCCCTTGCTAGCCTACTGTATGTTGGTAAGGTAATTGTTTGTGTATCAACTTTAGTATGTAACCACCTTCTCAAATAGCTCTTACGTTGTCAGTTGTAAATTCAAAGCTGGGAGTTTTTCATTATCCAAATCAAGGGTGTATCTTGAGGGAAATTGTGATTTGTGTATTTTGAACACATCTATTAGGGCAATCATCAGACTGTTAATGAAATTTCTTGTCACGATCCTGTGATTTTAGTTTTATTGTGTGTTTATGTTTTTTAAACCATATTTATTTACTGTGAATTACCTTCACAGCCCACCAGGGGCCACAGCCTGCTGCTGCCCACACTTTGGGAATCACTGTACAATGGGATAGAGGGGTAACTACAGTGTCATACTCAGAAGCATAGGACAACTGACCAGGCTGCTGTATTTGACTCACTAGTAGTGACAACGGCACAACATACCTGGAATATATCAAACTTAGAAAGGTATCAGTAAAATATCTATTTACTTTTAGCTAGCGCTAATTTCAAAAATTATTTTGGTCACTACTATTATATTATATTATATTATTTAGACTATTATAATTTATCGAAATGGTCCCCCAAAACTATGAAAATTAAACATTCATTCACAGATATTTTCCTTTGAATCCCAGCATTAGATTTACTAAATCCTCTTACTAATGATAGCAAAGTCAGCTGGGATGCAGATGTTCGAGCTGCGGATAGCATTATGGCTCCGCACTGTCTTTACTGGGCGTCTGCATCACCTGCAATGAAGGGAGATTGATTAGTAAAATTGAACGGGATACATTGCATAATGCAGATACAAAATAGAAATGCCCCGTACCTGAATCCTGGGGAAGGATGATTGGAACCGAGATGGAGGGACGGTTGAACTGCGCCTCGGCAAGCGCCAGCTGTCTCCGGTGCAGCTCCAACCTCTCCTGCTTTATCCGGACCATCTCTTCCTGCAGGGCAGTTTGTCGTTCGAGTCGGCCCTCTATCCCCCGCAGCACCACCAGCTTCTCCACCAGCATCTCGCTGCAGGCGCAGGTCGTTATTGTGGGCTGCCCTGTTAAGCCTCCCCGCATGCAGACAGCAGGCCCTGCTGGTTGGCACGCAGGGACAGGGCACAGTTGTGGGGGGCCGTCCTCTCCTGGGGGCGGGCACACCCCTGCTCCGCTCCCGGATGGCTCCTCTTCATCCTCACTTTCTGAGAGCCCCTCGTCCCCCTGAACATCGATGCCCCCACTAATGCGTTCAGAGGCCGTCTTCTCGATGATGGAGAGGACTTTCACGCAGGCCACATGGGCTGGAGGGGGAGATCTTTTCGGCTATGGCCTGCCAAACACTGTTCTTCACTGTGATGTTCTTTTTGCCCCTTGTTCCCCCGAATAAAACATCACGGTGCTGCCAGACCTCGTCCACTAAGACGCCCATCTCCTCCGCGGTAAACGACGGTGCCCGCTTGTTTCTTTTGCTGCCAGTTTCTTCCATTCTCACATGTGTGTGGCTATATCCACGGGGGTATATATGCGCTAATGGGCTTGATTACTACTTGGATACACCTGTTGGCACACACACACACCCGCACCCACACACCCCCCCACACACACACGATACATGCGTAGCCTAATTGCACTGTGTGGGGGGACCACGGGGCGCTGTGTGTGACTTTTGTGCTGATAAAGAGGTGGGTGATCAATTTGCCTGGCATCGATTGATTCAGTTTCAGCACCACTGCGGTGGACAGCTCCCACTAAGAGCTTCTTTTGCTTGATCTTAAGGTTCTCCTAAGAAGGCAGTTCAGAACGCGTCTGGGAAACACCTGTATATTAGCGCTCCTTCTTAGCCGAACCCTTCTTAAGAGCCTTGTAGCATCCCCGGCTAAATGATGGTCGAACTCTCAAACTGATGGTTCACAATGATTTACTCCTTGGACCGTATTCAATGTAAACACACCGTAAGAGCTATGAAAGAAGAAAATAAAATACAGTTACCTTTAAATGAAATTACTTTTAACTGCTTTTATCCCATAAACAATCATGCAAGTTGACTCTCCTTTTATCTATTTTAATAAACTCATTGTAGACGCACAGGTTTTACTCCATGAATTTAAATATATATTTTAACTGCTACGATTGATGTTACAATCATGAAGGAAAATTCACATTTTAACTGAAGGACAACCTCCCATAGAGTGAAATATAAAACAATATTTAACATGAAATTAGCATTTTTAACCGTTCGTTTTTAACTCAATAAACAGTTTTTAACCTTAGCAGACCTCACATAAAACAGACAAAATACATCCTGTTGCATTAATAAAACAACCTACGAGTTAGCTTATAGCTTCATCTCATTTCCAATACAGACCGACACGGCAGCTTGGCCGTTGCTAATAGTAGCTACCGTTAACCACAACACGTTCTATACATGAAAATATCCACGGCAACCAAACTCGAGCCGGACATAAATATGGCATGAAAAGGTAACAAAACAAACCTTGTGCCCCTTATTAGCCAGGTGCTAGGGCGTTTCATGTGAGTTAGGCACACTTTAGCATTGAAGACAAACTCTTAGCCTTGCAGACACACTTTTCCTACTGCAGGTAAAGTCCGAAGCACCGGATGTGTACGAGGTCTCGGCGAGACGCTTTCAAAATAAAAGCACTGAATGTAACGTCTGCTTAATATATAAAAAATAAAAGCCTGGCTTTAAAGAATGTTAATAAGTAAACATAAAAACACATTTATAGAAATACTATGCTCATATTAAAGGTCATTTACAAGCCTTCTTAAGTCCTTAAGAATTATGGTATCTGGGAAACGCGGCCAATATCTGTGTGGCTACAACAAAATATGCAGATATGAGTTTTAAGCTCAGTGCACATCTTTAGGTGGCATTAAAGAAAAAAAGAAGCAATTTTTAGGGTCTATTGGGGTGCAGTTTACTGTGGAGTGTGCACCTCATAATCTTTTGTCCAGTAAGTAAGTGTATACTTTACATTAAAAAAAATTAAATTACTGTGGTACATTAAAAAAATGCTGAGGATGAGTCAGTGGGTGTAAAGGCTGGGTGCTTCAATTGTTTTGAAAAATGTTCGAGAACAATGGCCATTGGACTGACAGTACCCTGATGCTTTGTTGTTTGTGATCTTTGTCTCCGTGATCAAGAACAGCTGTCTATGGTTTCAGATTATATACAGCAACACTCAAAGCAATCCCAGTAGTACAAGTGCAGCTTCAGGTTAGGGTTGTTTACAAAATGTGTATCTTGATGATTCAGCTTGCCCATTTGAATCCATATTAACAAGTCATATAAAGTATGTGTTTGGCATAGGGCTGTCAGCTTTTCACTGCATGATTTACTGTGTGTTTTTCTCTTTTATGTCAAATGAATAACAAACGAAATACAAGAGTGGGAGGGTGGAAAAAGGGTATGTGTAACCATAACTGCACAAAAGTGTACAAAAACAACAATTACACTTAATGGGAGTGTAGTCATTCCCTACTTTAAGAATGACGCGACCCTATTGGTATTTGGAAATCATCTGGGGCCCGCCCTTATTTTTAATCACAACTCTGATCAGCACATGAGACTTGAAGTATGAAGTATTTCCCAAACTTTTTCTTATTTCATAAACGTAACAATTCTATGTGAACTTGAGCCTAAAGCAATGCAGTGCAAAATACTAATCCATCCACATACACATAACAATTTGTAATCTTGCACGCCTTTCAACACATGCCAACACATGCAGTTACAACCCCCTGTCACTAATATAAGATACATTACAGTGTTATGTTGAAGTCAATTCTGCATTCATAATAATCAGAATCAGAAACAGATTTATTGCCAAGAGGGATTTTACACAGACAAGGAATTTTTCTTGGTGAATAAGGTGCATGCATTGAAGACAATAAACAATAAACAAACAAACAGTGACTATAACATATACAATATAAACAATATAAACGCTATCAACACACAGAGGCAAAAAGTGTGGGATGGCTGATAAATAAAGACGGAAGATAAAATATAGAAGATATTAAAAATACAGGATGTACAAATTCTGCATTAATGTAATGCAAAGATTCAAGTGCAGAGGTGGGTTTGAGTGCAGGAGTGAAAGAGTCAGTGTCAGTGTCAGTGGGGGTGGGGGACCCGGGACTTGTTGAGGATCCCAACTGCAGAGGGGAAAAAACTGTTCATGTGGCGGGCGGTTTTGGTCCTGATGGACCGCAGCCTCCTGCCAGAGGGTAGAGGGTCAAATAGTCTGTGACCGGGATGGGAGGGGTCGGCCACAATCCTACCTGCACGCCTCAGAGCCCTGGAGCTGTGCAGGTCTTGAAGGGATGGAAGGTTGCAGCCAATCACCTTCTCGACAGAACGTATGATACACTGTAGTCTGCTCTTGTCCTTAGCAGTGGCAGCAGCTTACCAGATGGTGATGGAGGAGGTGAGGATGGACTCGATGATGGCAGTGTAGAAGTGCACCATCATCGTCTTTGGCAGGTTGAACTTCTTCAGCTGCCGCAGGAAGAACATCCTCTGTTGGGCTTGTTGTGGAAATTTGTCTAATTTGTGAGATATCTGAAACAAACTTGTAAGAAATACCAGTTGTCTTTTAAGGATTTTATTCTTTATAAAGAAGGTTCATTAGTCAACAGAGTGGCATGCGGTCTGCAGAAAGAAGAACAAGATGAGACAGTTGAGAACCCTTTTTGTTAAAGGAAAGGAATGCCCTGTTGTAGGAACACATGTCCATCGCCTCTACATTCCATTGAGGTTCTGCTCTTGCATTAATTACTCCTCTCATCTGCAAGCTGACTGTTTTCAGGAAAAAGACGCTATGAAGTCTCTCACCTCTTCACCTGACTTGTTTTGCTTCCAATGAAACCGTCAGATTGACGCATCACAGGAAAAACCCCTCTTCTTTATTTACAGCTTGAATAACCCTTTTTGCCCTCTTCCCCCACTCAAGATGAACACTCCTTTCTCTCAGGTAGGTCGAGTTCATCATCAAATGAATCTCCTTTCAGAGATGATGAGGAACAGAAGAACTGTCATAATCATGTGTTATAACTTATTTCTTTGCAATTGTAAATTAGGTAACGACTCTGATGTTCTGTGTCTTCTTGTCTTCTTGTGACAAGAATTATCAAGTACACCCTCCAGAGTAAAAGCACTCTGGGCCTCTCCTCTGTTTTCCTAGCCCTCCTGCCCAAATGGTTTAGGACTATGCCTCTCTTATCACACATTCCATCCTATAATGGTTTCTGCACTCATCCAGATTTTAAGCAAGTTCTAATTGTCATTAAACCAGGAACTTATGCTCTTAATGTTAACAGATTAAGAAACAGCTAAAGAAGTTGATAACACTGAACTTTTCCCCGTGTCTCTGTGATGAAATTTGATTAAAATCAATTTTAATGTTTAATGTGTCCTGTATTCGGTGAAACCACAGCACCTCCTGATGATAAGCCCTGGTACGATTGGGACAGACCTTCAGGAGATCTTTTGTGTAATAAGTTCCTTGATAACCAGTAAATGTTTCTGATATGTTTTGTTTTAACAATTATTAAGCTAGAACCAGGAGGAATAAGTAAGTGATCAATTCTACTAGTTCTACGGTATATTCAAGTGTGTTTTTATTTTGATCCCGTTTTAATTTCCTTTAATTGTTCAGTGATTTTTAATCATGACATAATCCTTTTTCATGATAGACAAAGTTCATCTATTGAGCCATGGTGAGATTCTGTGAAAGGTGAAGTACAGTTTTGAAACGTTTAAAACTATAGTTTAGTTTAAGTGAGTTCCTGTGAAAGACAGCACACTCTCAAGCGGTAACTCCCCGCTGGGCAGTGAGCCAGAATCGTCACCGGCTCAGTACTGGACCAGCCACACTCTTCCTAAGACATCGGACCGTGGTCCCCAACCGGCTGATTCCCGATGAGCTGACACTCGGCCATTGGACCGGGACTTCCGGCTAGAGTCGCAAACCACCGGAGAGAAACCCTCCGCCGCTGACTCCGCCACTCTGCTAAGAAAGTAGGCTCTCCATCACCCATAACAGCTGGATTCACACATGATAAATGAGTGGTGTCTTAGGGTTCTGATCTTTTAGTTTAAGAGAAATTTGGTAACATTTCCTGTTACCTGTTGCTATTCATTTAAATTGCCATTTCATTTATTTAATCTGAATTATTTAGTCAATAAACCTATTTAACCGTATGTCGTTGTCTGTGCAGGTTTGTTTTAAATGTGGAGAACCGATGGAAACTGTGTAGAATTCACTACTTCATTTATGAGATTGAATAAATTGATTTAAAATTGATTAGAATTGATACAAGTTAACCTTGTTTAGTCGGATTTGATTAGTTACCTCCGGATTATTCAAATAGACAAAACATCGGAGGTGGTGCCCCATTAACGAGTGTTTTATTAATCGCCCCTGATTAATAAATTACAATTTTTACTAGTGTATCTCCTACACTGTGTCCTTCTCATGTCTGTACCAGGCTCCGTTCCCATAACAAGAAGCACATATCTCTCTTTGTGCAGACAGTACAAACATTCAAGGATGTGGGAAGAACACAGTGAAGACAATGTAAGACATAATAATGAATAAAAATGGTATAGTAATACAATTTCCCATTACACTCCTCCCTTTTGATCATTTATTGATCACTTTAAGTATATACAAACTACACACTAGACATCAAACTTAAAAATTCACTCAGGATTTAATTTAAGTTATCACATATTGTAAAATCAATAATAGCTGTGTTTGTGGAACATAGACATTACTAGTATTCATTGCAAGCTGGGAGGAGGCAAAACACATGTGAATTACTGATCATGTCATGTGATTATTTCTAACAAAAATATAGAACACTGCATATATTTGATTCTTAAGCAAACATCAACTAATAAAATAGACCAACACATCTTAATCATCTATGTGTCTTAAAGAATATTTTTCAATTTATCATGCTAAAATAGATTCAGGGACGCAGGCTTGCTCCTCTCCAGCCCCTGTGTTTTGCAAGCGTAGAGGGGGCCACTACCTTGGAGAGGTTACTAGCACGATCACAAGGTAGTATGATGTCGTCTTCTGCTGCAAATCCCTGATCTTTATTCATCACATATTTTATGACTAGAAATGGGTAAACAATAATCATAAAAGTATAGCTGTAAACATTTGAGAAAAAATGATTAGTGAACTTGTTACTAAATGTCAAAACTTTTCATAATAGTATAAGCTTGAGAAAAATAATACTGATATCACACACAGTGACTTCATTAGTCTCTGTGTGTTCTTTCAACTCACCACACCTTACACGTCTTCATCGTCAGAGTCAGGGTAAGGAGGAGGGGACCAACCAGGGTGAGGGAACAGATCAAGGGAATTATCTTCTGAATATGGAGGTGGTTCCAGTGATGCCATTCCAGTTGACGTTGAGATGGACCTATCTATGGCTCCAACAATTAAGACTCTAATGCAATTACGTCTCTGGAATCAGCTACCCGACTATCTGAAAAAAATTATTCATTTATCGTCATTTAAAAAGGCTCTCAAAAAGTACCTAATCAGTCAAACCATGTACCATCAAACATAAGACAATTATTGTCATGATTTTCCTTTGTCTCTCTCTCTCTCTCACACTTCTTATTCTTTCCTTATCATCTCATTCATTATTTCTGTTTTGTATTATTCATTTATGTATGTATTTTTTCCCCTTACTTCCTTACATTTGCTGTTTAATCACTTACTTTTCTACTTATTTTTCATTATTGTTTAATTATTTTCCTATGTTATTGTTTTTAAACTGTATTAAATTTGATCTTTGAATATGTGGGTGAGGTTTTCATATAAGCCCTTTTGGGTTTCATACCTCCCCTTTGCACATCCCTGTCATGTTGATTGTTCATGTTGGTTTTTTTCTTTATATGATATTGTTTGTGCTAAATAAATTAAAAAAAAAAAAAAATGCAAGGAATGATGCAACAACCACACAGTCCCATGCAGCGCTGCCCCTCCCTAAATGCAGAACACGCGCTGTGCGTAGGGCCCCACGATCCGTGGGGGGGGCCCATTTTGCGCAAGGGGACGCTTTCTCTGCAAATGCGCAAAGGATGCGCATCGCTGCCGTGAGGCGCGCGTAGAGCACCAAGTCAGTCCGAGGCAGGAGAGAAAAAAAAGAGACGAGTAATCTGACACCGCACACGTTGCCGCAACAACTGACAGCACGCAATATCTGACCAATCAGCGGTCAGATGCGCCAACAGGCAGTTGGATGCAGGTGGAGAGATGGCCTCTAAACGGCAACATGAATCAGGAGCAAGCAAAAGAAAGACAAAGTGAAAACAAGAGGAGGCTCGTGCTTCACTTGAAGGTGGGTATGTTGTTGAAATAAAAAAGCAAACTTTGTGGCATAAACTCCCCAGCTGCTAGCCTGCTAATCATGAGACAGAAGAGAGGATAATTCTGTCTAGATGTGGACTGGAGATCAAATTTTCCAGCGGCCCTGATTATCATTTTTTGATTGCTTGTTAACTGCATATACATTCACCTCTGTTGAAAAAGGAGCGGTTAATTGACCAGTTGGTGGTCGTATGTTGGCTCAGGTTTATAGCCTATCAATCTATGCTATCAGTAGAAGTTTTGGGCTGTTTTTATGGAGGTAAAATATCGCCATCTCTTGGTGAATTTAATTCATAACAGTCATATAAGATAAAATAAAATAAGATAAATTAAGATAATCCTTTATTTGACCCACAATGGAGAAATTTAAAGCGTTGCAGCAGCAAACAGCAGTGTGAATATAGAACCTAATTACTAAATGTATAAATAAGTATATAAAAATATTTAAATATAGAAATATCATCAAATCAAATCATAATGCATATTATTATTAGTTGTAGTCGTATTTGCATTAATTGCATTTTAATCTTTGTGAGGAGGCTAGCACCATTGCAGGAACTCTCCCTGTTACAGTTGCCTTTGCTGAGCAAAAACTGAAGCTCATCAATGGCGCAAGAACGCTTTAGTGGCCTGGCTATCATAAGCATCAACTCAGAAGTGGCACAGCAGCTGTCATATGATGACCTCATTGATGACTTTGCATCCAGAAAATGCAGACGTGTGCATCTGTAAAAGGCTTGTTCCATTGTTGAAAGAGTCATGTTGTAATGGGGGGGGGGCCTCAAAATAAAATTCTGCTTAGGGCCCCAATTTGGCCAGGGGCGGCCCTGGTCCCATGAGAGTTAATGCTACAATGAGCCCAGTGAGCAGAGACAAGATCAGTGCTTTCCATTTACCAAACATTGTATCAAACCAGCCAAAGGTGCTGTTAATACCAGAAAGTTCTCCACGAAGAGACCTCAGTCTCTCAAGAGCCTGGGCGACAGATCCGTCTGGGGCTGTGTTATTGGGAATGAAAGTACAGCAAGAGTCACCAAACATTACACAGACGCCCCCCTTGTCAGCCAGCAGCATGTCAAGCGCCATTCTGTTTTGCCAAGACATCAGAGATGTTGCTGACATCTGCTCAGCTAGTCCAGTGAGGGCATCATGTGTGTAGTTATGAACCTCTGTTGGTTGTAATAGATGTAATTAATCCAGTCCACATTTTTATTCAGTGTACACCACCAGCAAAAAGCTGTTTCAAAGCCTGCAAGAACCTGATTTCTAGCTTTGAATTCATCAGGGACACCACAAGGCACCCCTATAGCATCGATGTACACTGTTTTGTCAAAACTGCCAAGTGGGTTAGAGAAACGTTTCACCCTGTAATTTTGGGAGTGATGGTATTCTCCAACCGGCCACAGGTGTACCTGCGAAGCAAACATGGTTATTGCACACAAACCAGTCCAATTAGCAGGTAGAGATTTTCGCATTCTACCACAATCCCAGTAGATGTCTGGGTATGGCTCTATCTTATAGTCAAACGCATCACGCTTCCAGCGCCGACCATAAGAGCCATCCTCGATTAGTTCTTTGCCTGCTGCTGTCAGGAGGATACAGGATATGAGTTTTTGCACATTTAAGACGTGTCTGTCCAACACTGATACTGCCATAGGTGCGGTTGAAACAAATAAAGGTAGCACCCGATGCTACTTCAACTTGTCCTGCAACTGGTAATGGTGGTGAAGGAACTGAGAAACGGGGCAGCGGAGGGCAAGATTTGAACAGTGAGTGGCTGTACCTCCAGTGAGGTTGTGTAGATATTCTAGTGAGCAAACAGTCCACCAGACACACTACAAAGGGACCCACTCTTGGTTTGGGTTCAGTGCGACAATGAGGATTTCCAGGCAGACTGACCAGTGACAGGTTTGCTGTGTAGCCTTGACAGATGAGGCATGATGAGTTTGTCATTGTGCGTGCAGTATAATTGACATACTGCATCCACAGATTCTTCAGGGGCCCTGTCTGGTCCATAGGGGTCAGAGGTCAGGTGTCTTTTGGTTCTGTGTAGAAGTGCAGTGTTCAAGGCCGCTTTAATGCACGGGCTTACCTGGGCTGAAGCCCAGGGGCCTCCCAAGTTCAGGGGCCTCCCATGTTCAGGTCATATTGTTTTTTAACTTGTCAGGTTTTCTGTCAATCACTCTAATCGCACGTTAGTGGCTGCTGATTGATCCAAATTAGGAGTGACCCACGTGGCCTTATAGCCTATGGCCCGTGGGCTTACCTATCAGAATGTATATAGTTAGTTTAGGGGTGTGTCCCTCTATGATTGAGTGACATCAAGTGGAAAATGTCAGGGAGGACGTTTGAGAGTGGTGCCCAGAAAAGAAAAAAACTTATTAAGAAAGAGTTGCGCGAAAAAGAATTACTGAAGAGCATCCCAAAGCTCACCGGATTTTTTAAACCAGCTGCTGCTGAAGATGGACCCAGCACCAGGGGAAACTCGCCAACTCACACACCGGAGGGAGCGGAGGAGGCGCAGGCCGCGCAGGTGGATGTAGCTGGAGAGGAGCAGGGGACGGCCCGCAGCAGTGGAGGGGAGGAGGAGCGGGGAGCACACGACGAGCCCCAGAGAGAGGACCGGGCTGCAAAGCAGTCAGGGGGAGACGAGTCAGATGACCCATATAACAGTGACCCGGGCCGCTGGGGAAACAATATTGACGCAAAAGTGCGTGCTTATTGGGCGAAAATGGGACCGGAGTCCTGTCAAAATAAAGATGCTAACATGTCGGCATCGGAACGCCAATATAAACAGCAGAGAAGATTTTTCTCAAAAATGCATTTCAAACGCAGACTCAGTGACGGAGAGTGTGTGCCCAGAGAATGGCTCTGTTATTCAGCATGACATCCTTCGTGATATGGATTTTAAGGACATAATTAGGGCGTTTTCTTCCAAGAAGACCAGACGAAAGCACTTCTAAAAAGGTAAGAAAGTGCTGTATTTATAGCTTGTGCAGGTTTTAAATTGTTGTGGTTGTGCATTGTTTTAAGAGAAATGCACATTTGCTTAGATGTTTGTCTAGATTATACTGCAAACCTTCTATAAATGTTGCTCAGTTTCATCTTTTTGGTACCTGGCATTAGGCCGTGTTGCTATCCATGGTGCTGAATGGAGTGTGTTTGTGTGTCAGTGCAGTGCATGTGATTGGTTCACAGGGCCCGCTGAGGCCAGAGAAGAGGTTCCTACTTTGATCTGTTGCTGTTCTTTGCTTATGCTATTATTAGTTATTATCAATGTTTGTGCAGACCGGTGATGGTTGGTGATGTTTTTCATAATATCGTTTGAAATCATACTTTCCAACATTTTGGTTTTATTATCACCATAAGTTGCTGTGTGTGGTAACAATAATAATATTATGGTGTTTTCTGGATCAAAAAAGGAAAACTCACTGTTGTATGTCTGGAAAGAAACTAATGCATTTTATGATGTAGATTACCTAGATATTACACTTTTTTAAAATGAGACTCTATAAATCGAGGGGATGGAGGGCCTACAAAACCTCTCAGCCCCGGGGCCTAACATTAGGTTAAGGCGGCCCTGGCAGTGTTGTTGTGAGTGGTAGTGTTTTGTGAGACACTTTTGCTGGGATGAGTCGAAGGCCATAATATGGGTACCACTATGATGACAGCGATCCCCACAAGACAGCACAAGGTGCCTCGGAGACCGCACATGCCTGGCTGCCTGAATGGATGCCACGGACGTTGACGTCTTTCCACGTTGCACACAGGTGAATCAGTGCTTCGATCAATCGGCGCTCCGAAAGTTGTTTCCTCCCACAGTATGTCAATACTGTGACCGTCTGCTTCTCTTCCTGGCGTTATGAACACTCCTGGTCCTCAGCGTGTTGTGGAGTTGGGACCTTCCTGCAGTGGCTGGCGTGTGCCCAGGTGGCTCTCTCAGCGATTTTGACGGCAGTGTGGGTGGTGAGGAGGACCTGGAACGGGCCGTTCCACTTTTTGGACCTCCAGTGTTTTTGCCTGAGGTCACGAATCACGATGTAGTCGCCTGGAGTAAGGCTGTGGAGAGGATGGTTGGCCGGAGCAGGAAGGGCGTCCTTTACCAGTCTGTGGATTTGAGATAAAGCAGAGGACAACGTCTGGCAATATTGCAACATATCATTTTCACAGAAACAGGTCTCAGGGAGTGGTCTATTAACAGGCCCTACTCCCAGTTCGGGAGGCCTGCCAAGGAGGATTTCAAAGGGACTTAGATTTGCGCGCGCTCTTTTTCTCATTCTCATGTACATTAGCACAATCGGCAGGGCTTTAGTCCATGAGAGACCTGTTTCTTCACAGCACTTTGCAAGTTTTGATTTCAAAGTGCAATTTTCTCTTTCCACTGCACCCCCACTCGCTGGATGGTAGGAGCAGTGTTGTCTCAAGTCAATCCCAAGAAAACCTCCTAGCTGTTTAATAGCTTCACTCACAAATGGTGTACCATTATCACTACTTATTTTCCTGGGGATACCCCATCGTGGTATCACACACGTCATCAGGGCCTTGGCCACAGCAGCGCTGTCCTGCTTTGAGGTGGGAAACACCTCAACCCATTTGGAAAACATGTCAACCATCACAAGGCAATATTTCTTGCCTTCACTTGGGGTTAGTTCAATGAAATCCATCATGACATGTTCAAAAGGTCCCTCTGGTTGTGGATGTGCTGCTTGTGGCTGTCGTGTAGTTTTACCTGCATTATGTGTAGTGCAGATGTGACAGGATTGGCAAAATCTTTGAGCATAGGCTGTAAAGCCTTTTGTGAACCAATGTTTTTTTATCAGATCAAACATTCCCCCATTCCCCCCCAATTTGGCAAAATGTGGAAAAAAGTGTTTTGGTAAACATGGTTTACTGTCAGGTCCGTGCCAGATGCCGTTAGTGTATGTGCAGTCGTGTGATCGCCAGATTCGTTTTTCATCAGCAGAAGCGCTAATATCTGTGTGTGTGTGTCAGAGTCGGAAGCACTAGTGTCTGTGTGTTTTTCAGGGTCAGAGTGAAGCAGGGTGTGGGTGTGTCTTACTCCATGTTTTCCAGCAGCAGCTTTAGCAGCTGCGTCTGCTCGTGCATTTCCAGAGTGGTATTCCAGAAAGGAGGTTCAACAAACTCTGAGTCTATCCCTGAACTCTGAGTTGACTTACCCTGTGAAGTGAAACTCTGAGTTTTCAGTTCCAGGATAGCTGATCTGAGTTAGGTAAGTCGACTCTGAGTACGTTAACTCTGAGTTGAGCTCGTGCCTGACGACTAGTAAAAAGCCATCATCAATGGAGCTCCGATACTGTGATTCACCATGGCAACAGGGGAGAAAACAGGAAGCAGACATTTTCTGTGGGGAAAAAAAGTAACACGGCTGCAGCCGTAATAAAAATCACTGACAGAGTTTTAGATGCGGCCGTCTTTTCATTTTGAATTTAACATCACTTTCTTTTATATTAGCCTTTGAGGAAGTGGTTGAATGTTGTTCAGTGTTTTATTTTATTTTAGGCTATTTTATTTAATTCAAATCGGCTGAAAATATAAAAACAGTCTCACGATGGCTCCTCACTTTGGTTTTATTTCACATATTAAACAAAGTAAAAGTTTATTCAGTGGATATTTTAACTTGTAGTAGCTTTTACCACCAACAGATGCTGTTTAACACACATCTGTGTCCTAACATCCTGCTGAGTAGATGAACATGAAGTGGTGCTCACCTCCACCACGTCCGCCAGAGACAGAGGAGCTGGTCCTGAGTCAGGTCGCTGGGTGACCAGAGGCTGAGGGCGTCACTCTCCCCCAGTACCCAACATTGGAGTCAGACACACACGTAGCCTACTGTCTACAGATTTAACTAGAAGTCATTTAATCTTATACTCAATGCGGCTGCAAACTAGAAACACGGACATTGAAATTACGTTGTTGGAAAAAATACAATAGGCTCTACTGATGGTTACTTTTGTAGCTATCTGTGGGAAATAAAGAAAGTCAAATGAAATGTGAGTTATTTCTCTTTTTCTGGTTGCTGAAGGTGATTGATTAACCTGCGAAGTGATTAAAAACAAACAAACAAAAAAAACAAACAAAGAGGATTGTTCAGATCTGAGAGCACGTCAGCGATGTGTAGCCTGATATTCGCTGTGCGGCCGGAGAATATAAATGACGGACTGATGAGAAGCGGTCTACTGTTCGGTTCAGTCCTCGTCGGGGAGTGAGAGCTCATCTAAATGAATCTAAATTCTCCTCCTGGTGTAAAACTATGTGAATTATTTCTGCTTCAACACGATCGGACTGAAGGAAAGGACAGCTGCTGTCAGACAGCTCCGTCAGACTCAGGGTTTCTTCAGGTAAACCTGCCAGTGAGCAGGTTATGTTCACAGAGTCAGTTACCGCAGTAACAGACTCAGAGTTTAAGTTACCTCTCTTTCTGGAACTAAAAACTCAGAGTTTCTCTCATCTCAGGGTTAACAAACTCAGAGTTTTCACAAAACCCACTTTCTGAAATACCCCCCTGTAGAAACTGAATCACTGTTGTTAGTGTGAGCCTGACATTTACACACAGCAATGGCTCTGGGCAATAACGCAGCATCCAATAATGCAGAAACTTTGTCACCATTCAGAATAGGCTTTCCATCAGATTTTATGAATTTCCTGTGCTTCCATAGAGCACCAAAATCATGCAAAACGCTTAAAGCATAACGACTATCGGTCCAGATCGTTACTGATTTATCTTCTGCTAGTTTACAGGTCTCTGTGAGAGCAACTAACTCTGCAGCTTGAGCAGAGTAGTGAGGCGGCAAAGAACCTGATTTCAAAGTCTCATGTAGTGAGACTACAGCATAACCAACCTGTTTTTTTACCGGTTTCTGGGTTACGGGATGCTGAGCCATCAACAAACAAAACAAAGTGAGGATTAATCAGTGGAGTTTCAGACAAATCGGTGCAATGGGTGCACACCTCGTCCAACACAGCAACACAGTTGTGATCTTCACCCTCCCCCTGAATGGGAAGCAATGTAGCAGGGTTAAGAACAGTACATCTTTTGATCTTGATGTTAGGCATGTCAAGCAAAACAGTATTGTGTCTTAGCCATCGTGCTGTGGAGAGATGTGAGGTTTTCTGTTCAAGCAAAATTAGAGAAACAGCATGAGGAACAAGGAGAGTCAGATCTGAATAACCTACAGTATCCCTCGAAGCCATAACAGCTTTCTCAGCTGCTGCTACAGCCCGGAGACAACGTGGCAACCCAGCAGCTACAGGGTCGAGTTTAGCAGAGAAATAAGCCACAGGTCTAAGTTTCCCCCCATGATCTTGGAGCAGCACTGATGTCATACATGCATTCCTCTCATCAACAGTCTGTGTGAATGGTCTGCTCGGGTCAGGTCGCCCTAAAGTAGGTGTGGTCTGTAGAGCTAGTTTCAGGTCAGTGAAGGCCTTTTCAGCCTCAGGAGTCCATGTCACTAAATCATGTGATTGTGGGCTTTTACCATGCACCGTGGCACCAAGTGGTGCTTCTAACACTGCATAGAACACATTCCCAGGAACGAAAGAACTTGTTTTTTGGTTCTAGGCCTGGGAATGTTCTGAATTGCCTCAACACGATTGGGGGAAAGGGATTTCCCGTCGCTGGAAATCTCATGACCCAAAAATGTGACCTTTTGTCGGACATGTTTTAGGAGTCGGATCGTATCGCGTTCGCATTGTTCTTTTGTTGGCGCACAAATCACAAGGTCGTCCACATACTGCAAAAGTGCAGAGCCCTCGGACAAAGCCAGAGGCTCTAGACTTTTCCGCAACGCGTCGTAAACAGTACGGGACTCGCAAACCAGAACTGACTATCTGGATGAACAGGAACACTGAAAAATGCATTGGCCAGGTCCACCACCGAAAACCACTTGTGACAAAATTGTGTAAGGATTAGGAACTTGAGGAGCTCTCGGCTGTACAGCATCATTTACGACTTGCAAGTCTTGTACAAAACGCCATTCAGTTGGTTGACCTTTGTCTCTTATTTTCTTCACAGGAAAAAATAGGAGTCCTCACAGGAGAAGTGTCACAAGGCACAATTACTCCTGCCTTTTTCAGGGACTCAAAAACCTTCAATAGCCTCAGGTTTGGCAAGGTGTTGGCAAGGTCTGTAATCAGATTTGGGGGTGATCACCACTGGTTCTGCTGTTTTAATTAGACCAACATCATGTTTTCCTCGAGCCCACAGAGTCTTAGGACTTCCTGGAGGGCTGGGATGGCTGCAGCCTCAGTCTCTGACAGAAAAATGTGCGAGGATGTTATAGGTGGAACTAACTGAACTGTTCGTTGTGTGTGAGTGGTTGCAGAAAAACCTTTCTAAATGCATGCAGTTTTGGATTGTAAAACACATGTGGGTCATCTGTGGGGTCCCACTTAGTGGTTGATCTACATGCACGTGCAAAAAGACCCAAATCCTCCCATTTATCAGTGTTTGCTTTTTCAAGTGCAATGTGCGGCGCAGAGTTATTTACATAGTACTGATGTTTTTGAGTGGGTGTAAGTTGCACAGATGCAATGCATTTGTTTTCTGTCCAACATAGGTGTGTGATACACAACCGTTCATTTTTGTATTTGTCATCATACCATTTCTTTTCATACTGTCTATCTGGACCCACTGAAACAAAAGATGTACACTGAAGTGAGTCATTTGGCATGCACTGCACGTGCGTGTGTGGTGGGCCAGGGGGTGTGTGTTTTCTGGCCTCTTCCAAAAATAGACTGCAGATATCGCTCTACGGTAGCTTCCACTGATAAGCATACAACAGCTGATCAGGGCAATATTTCACAAACAACTGTGCATTTTCATGAGGTTTTATGACTTGAACACCATCTGGTGTGGGAATAAGAGTTATTCCCAGTTTGCACATGAGATCTCTGCCCAATAAATTTATAGGGCAGCAGTCTGACAACAGAAATGCATGTTTGAAGTTGGTGCTGTTATCATCGGAACATTTAAGAGGAACAGTAAAATGTTCACGTACTACTACACCAGAAGCACTTGCAGAGTTGACAAAGCAGCCTGACATTTTAGGAGAGCTCAGAAACTCCTTTCCTTTGATCACTGAGTGTGTGGCACCAGAGACAACAAGGAAAGAAACCATTCTGTCATTCACAGATAGAGAATTTGTTGGCATTTTCTTAAAGGCATTGTTTTCATATTTCACATATGTACCAGCTGGAGGTGAACATTTTGTTTCAAGGAAGGTTATTGCATCACATAACAATTCAAACGTGTGATCTGTAGTGTGCGATGTGGGTGTGTTACCAGGCTCCAGATGCGTCGGGTGAGTCAGAGTAGAGAATGAGCTGTCCGGCCGCACCCCCCTTCCCTTCTCTCAGTCCGCCTGGCTGGAGGTCGCAGCTAGAGTCTTGGTGCAATCCTTGGCCCAATGTCCTTTTTGTTCACATCGGAGACACACTTCTGGATCACAATAAGAGCGTCTCCAGTCACCGTATCCTCTGTGACCTCGTCCTCGATATGCAGCCTCAGTTTCACCTTTCGCCTGTACGCAGTCAGAGATCTTAGCAGAGTTCATCCGAGGTGGGAAGGCAGCTGTAATTACTGTATACAGCGCGGTAACAGCATGTCTATAGTCTTCATTTTCCACGTCGTCCCAGTCATGATGTGAGCAGCACGTGTCGCCACTTGGAAACTTTTCTGAAAGCTTTGACCAATCTGCTGCTCCCATTTTCAGGATTAGCAGGCGTTTCAGTTCAGGAAGGGTTGGGCTGAATTCTCGACAGAAAAGTTCTAAGTCCTCATCAAATTTCTTTCCACATGTACTCGGCTGTGGCAGGTGTGCCATGGCCTCTTTCACATCAGTATCAGACCTGGGGCGGAAAACCATTTGGACGCCCCGGGCTCCTGCCACCTCCACCATGGGATAGGTGCCGGTGGCTCCTGTATTATCTTCCTTGTTGGCCTTGCTTCTGGTGTAAGGTCGAGGAGTAAGAGGGGAATGTTCTCCAAAGTTTGCAGCAACAGATGTGGTTTTGGTTAGCTGTCCTTTGTTGGCACTGAGCTTCGCATCCCCTTGTTTGTGTCCCGCTGCGCTCATATCTGGTTGGGAAGCAGACGATGACGGTTTCTGGTCGTCCGGGTATGGCGGTGGTGCTGGAGACCGTAGTGGCGGTGGTGGTCTCGGCGGTGCTATGGGTTGAACAGGAGGGACGCGTCGAGGTCATAGTCCACTCTGAGACACTGAGGCATAGGACCTGGAAGTGGGGGATACAGAGAAGAAACCCGATTCTGAGAAGACAACTCTGTTCTTTTCTCATCACTTGCACTCTTCTTTTCCTTCTCATTTTGACTAGCACATTTACGTCTCTCCCTGCATCCACTTTCCACATCCTAAAGGCTTTCAAACGCCTTTCAACCTCCCCAAGTTTTTTTATGTGACACTTTTCTTTTTGCTTTTATCTCTTTTATTCTAAAATTAATCTTCTCCTCAAACAGATTCAGCTGTCTCATGCTGAATGTCCCTCCGCAGGGAAAACCAAACTCTCTCACCCAGACATGTAAAGGCTCTATAGCCTCATTACCATCATTAACCTTTATGTAATTTATGTTTGGGGCAGCCAGGTCTGGTCCTACGCCAGCTTCCTGTTTTTTTGCTGGATTTGCCTCCCATTGTTCTACTTGTCACTTGTCCCAGTGCACTTTATATTTATCCTTAAGACCCGGTCATTACCATGAATTCAGTTTAATTACGCTACAAATTCTGAAAAAAAGCAGCCAACCAGCGGTGATAACCTTAAGAGACCCCTTGTCTCTGCTTGGTTTCACTCGGCCCTGATTTGGCCCCCAATCCAGCGGTAAAACAGCTTAATAGGATAAACACCTTTTCTTCCTATTAGCGCCGGTGTTCCCAGAACCCGGTATTACTCTGCCCTGAATTGGTTCGAGTCGCCCAACTATCACAATGATCAACAGAAATCCAGCAAAAATTACTAATTTACTTAATTTTTTTTTTTTTTTTCCAAAACATAATTATAATTATTTATTCATTTATTTTCCCTCTTAAAGAAGTTTCGTTTCTTTCAGTATCTCACCGTTTGTTAAGCAACGTGGTCCTTTTTCCCTCAATAAGGATTCCAGTGATGACGGTCCGGGGCCGCAGCGGTCAGTCCTCTCGTCTCTTAAGATTTTTTCTCGAGGTAGAGGCTGGACGAAGTTTTCCTCCAGGCTGGCCGGTCACAGTCCGCTGCAGGCTCCAGATCCTGTCACACAAGGAATCCCACTTCTGACACCAAATTGTTGTGGAAATTTGTCTTATTTGTGAGATATCTGAAACAAACTTGTAAGAAATACCAGTTGTCTTTTAAGGATTTTATTCTTTATAAAAAAGGTTCATCAATCAACAGAGTGGCATGCGGTCTGCAGAAAGAAGAACAAGATGAGACAGTTGAGAACCCTTTTTGTTAAAGGAAAGGAATGCCCTGTGTCCTTCTCATGTCTGTACCAGGCTCCGTTCCCATAACAAGAAGCACATATCTCTCTTTGTGCTGACAGTACAAACATTCGAGGATGTGGGAAGAACACAGTGAAGACAATGTAAGACGACATAATGAATAAAAATGGTATAGTAATGCAATTTCCCATTCCAGGCTTTTATGGTGAGGGATCTGATGTTCGGCTCCCATTTTAGGTCCTGGGTGATAATGGTGCCCAGGAAACGGCAGGACTCCACAGAGTTGACTGGGGAGCCACACAGGTTGAAGGAGGCGGGTGGGGCTGGGTTCTTTCTGAAGTCCACTACTATCTCCACTGTCTTTAGAGCATTAAGCTCCAGGTTGTTCTGGCTGCACCAGGTCACCAAATGGTCAATCTCTCACCTGTAGGCGTACAGGTTTCCAGATGTTACCATTTCTGGTCCCAAAGCAATTTTTTCAACAACTCAACCTTTGCATCACACAGTTTATATGGAGAAACAAACCACCCAGGATAAAGATGTTAATATTGCAAAACCCTCTAGAAAAAGGTGGACTGAAAAGTCCCCAATTTTGAGCATTTCTATTGGGCAGCACAAATTACAGCAATGTGGGTCTGGCAAACAGTGCAAATCCCATTCACCTAAGTGGAAACAAATTGAACAGAACCATTTAACAGAGTTCAAACTGGAATCAGTTCAATATAACAGCTCGCTTAGCTCTCTTTTGGTTACAACAACAAACCCAGTTATTGTCCATACTTATAAGATATGGCAGCAAATTTGGAAGAAAACGGGCTGTATTCAACCTATTTATGACAAATCCCCTTTCCACTCCAATCCCTCTTTACCTAAAGCCCTTAGAGATGGTATTACAAACCTATGGTTTACAAGAGGTATTACAACTTTTGGGAATTTGTTCAAAGATGGAACCCTTCAGACTTTTGAAGAGCTCTCATCTCAGTATGGACTACTCCACACCCATTATTTCAAATACCTCCAGGTTAGGCACTTTGTTATCTCCGAACAGGGTGGCCATCTTCAACCATTAAAAGAGCAGCCTCTAGATAAACTTGTGCGTAGTAAACAGGGAGTGGGGGGGGGGTTTATCAAATCAAATCAAATCAAATTTTATTTATATAGCCCAAAATCACAATTCATTCTTTATTCTTCATTTTATCTTGAACAACAAGTAGCCATCAAAATGATATGTCAGACAAACAAAATAATCTGTTCGAGAGGGAACAGGAGGAAGCAGAAAGCTTATTTAGTCCTGTCCCTTCTTCACAACTTCCTCACATCATAAAATAAATACAACAAAAAAGAAATATATAAAAGTAAAATACAAAGTAATGACAAAATGATAAATACAACAAAACAATTAACAAAAAATCAAGGCATACTTAAACTAGCCTCCTACAATATCCTAAACTCGAAAAAGTTAATTCCCCAGTCACTCCCCATATACCACCAAAGTGAAGTACTGTATTCCATAACCCAGCCGTGATTGCAATTAGTTATATTTATATTATACATATTGCTTCGTATAAGGAACAGAAATGTAATAGAATAATTACATCCAGAAAATAGATAGTTTTGAGGTCTTATTTTTTTATTATATTTGTCAAGAATTGCTTTCTTGTATCTGTTTTTAAACTGTATAGAGCTAGTACTTTGATTTCTTCTTCAAGACCATTCCACAATGTTACCCCATAGACTGATATGCACATGCTTTTAAAAGCAGTACGTACACAAGGTTTTTTAAAATTTAATTTTCCTCTTAGATGATATTTACCTTCTCTATCTTGAAACATTTTTTTAAATGTTTTCAGGCAGTGCATTATTTCTTGCTTTAAACATTATTATTGCTGTTCTAACTTTCACTAAGTCCATAAATTTCAAAGTCTGTAATTTAAAAAATAGAGGATTCGTATGATCAAGATACCCAGCATGATTTATTATCCTTACTGCTCTTTTTTGCAATGTGCATATCCTTTTTAAGGTACTCTTGTAAGTATTACCCCAGATTTCAACACAATAGATCAGATATGGTAATATGTGTAATAGCGGATAAGGTCTAACGTCTCATTTGGAAAAGTCGGCGAACCCCTGGGTATCCCACACACTCAGAGTCTGGCAGAAGGTAATTAATATTTGTGAGATGCATAGAATGTTGAGAATTTTCAGATGGTTTGCCTATGTAACCCTTTTACCACCGGCTCGTGTATTAAAACCCACCTTATGCTTTAAGATGAAGCCTTAACACTCATTCAATATATTGTGGTAAAAGAAACATCTCAAAAAATAATAACTGTCTAGGGTATATATATATATATATATATATCTCACTCACTGTATGACACTTATTTAGAGACTGGCAGGAATGATTATGACCGGTAAGTTATACTTTACTCAGTAATTTAAAGAATGAAACACCACTCAATGACACAACACCAGATATCAGGTTTGGAAATGTATTGGAATATGAAGGAGAGAAACCACACATTCAAACCTCTTGTTTTGAAAACAGAGAACAGAGAAAAACAAACCCGGGGTAAATATGATCTGGTTTAGTCTTAATTGTTCAACCTGAGTGCACTCTTATTTTGTTCGTTGGCGCGCTTAGTTGGAGCTCATGATGGTTTTCTGTAGCGACTGTGAGTACCTCTGTGTGTTCAAGAAGCCAGCTGAAACAAGCTGCAGATGCCGAACCACTTTCACCGTCCGTCCGTCCGTCGCGGCGGCTCGGCGATCCTCGTCCGTGTCGACCCGGCTGCACTGCTCCGCGACCCAGCAATTCTCGTCCGTGACGGCTCGGCAGTCCTCGTCCCGTCCGTGCGAGCGTTATCTTTTCCACCGTCTCCTCCCGACGATGGTGACTGGGTGGTTAGCTTAGCACTAGCTTTGGCTAGCTAACTCGGCTGAACTTGCTTCGGCTCTAATAAAACACTCCACTGCGCTGGAGAGTTTTACCTACACACTCCCAGCGTGATTTCCAACAAAAAGTTCAGTTCTTCAGAGTAAAAACCGATACAGAGATGACACACACACACACACAGTCCTGAAGTCTCTGCTCTCCGCCATTAACACGTTCCTCCTTCCTCTTCTTCTCTTACTCAGGTCCCTACCCGGAAGTGTAAAACATTTTTAAGGTCATGAACTCACGCCCGTACTATCACGTAATAGAATTACTTTTAACTTTTTAAAGGCATTCACACACCATGAAATTATATTTTTAAAGTCACCCATTTTAAACATTTTAATATCTTATTTATATCAAATATTTATTTATTTGAATTTAACTTCACCATGAACTGGCATTTCATCCTTAACTTATACCCAGGAAAATAATAAAATAAATACTACTGATATTTATCAGAGTATTACACCTATGACTCAGATTTTATTCCCAATAGGCACAACTCTAGTTTTAAATCATGGACATTGTATGGTCTCACAACACTCCTTTCACTTACTCGAAGAAAGCCTGTGCACAGCTTTGAGACCTTGCGGGATAATCACGGCTTGGCACGAAACAAATTTCATAGATACCTGCAATTACGATCATATATTGCTTATGGATGTAAATTGACCGACCTTACAGAACGTGAATCAGAATTTTTCCACACATATGGCATGCTGGAGACAATGTGGTTCAACTGTTGCTAACCACTATCATATCTTCTGGGATTGTCCCAAGTTAAATGATTTCTGGAGGGGTATCCAGGCTTCCTTAAGCACGTTTTTTAACACTCAAATACCTCTGGTTTTTGATGTTCTGTACCTGGGTCTTGTCTCTTTTTTGAAATGCAGGACCGAGATAAAGCTGCTGCAATTACTTTTGGTGGCTAGTAAGAAAACAATTACAAGGAGATGGTTAAGCCCGATTCAGCCTACCCTGGATGATTGGATTGGAATTACCCTAGAGATATTTAGGATGGAAAAATTGAGCTATCAATTAAGAATCCAAAAGGACAAATTTTACCAAATCTGGAACAACTGGATTTCATTCATAACCCCCACGAGAGCAGATTTCATTTGATCTCACTGGTAATATTACTTCCTAGATTACTTACTTAATTTCTGACTGGTTATTGTTAATTATTTCTATGACAGCAGCAGCGGGCGACCACCCTGGTTCCTGTACATAGTTCCATTTAAACTGTGAGATGAGAGATGAGATCTACAAGTAAGTTGTACCAGAGTTCTCTCTAAGTGAGCATGTAAATCTCATCTGGCTTTGTGTACCTCACGCAAATTATCAGTACTGTCTTTTAAGAGGATAACCTGTATCCACTGATATTATTCCATTACAATTGCTGTGTAATTTAAGTTATTAGAGGAAAGTGGGTACTACAAAGGCCGAACGTAATTTAATCCACGACCCATGACTATACCTTTTTTGGACTCGCATGCCTGGACGGCTGGTGATGCGTTTTTCCTGGACTCAAACAAACAAAACCGGAAGGACACTTGTTTTCACTCTTACCAATGTTGATATGCTGGTGTATTTATGTCCATTCCAAATAAAGATATAATAAAAAAAAATAAAAAAAAGATATTGTAATGAGTGCACAGTACAGAAAGTGTAGTGTTGCTTGATTCAAGATATATCTACATGTACTCAGCACTCCAATGCTCTTTGCCATCTTAGTACACAGATACTTAATGTGGGCCTTCCAGCAAAACTAAATTAATAAATTAAAAATTAAAACACTCCAAAATTTGTTTTCATAAACTCTTTCTATTGCAACATTATTCATTTCTACGTGAACATCTTCATTCATTTTACGATGTCCAAAATTTATAAATTTAGTTTTGTTCAGGTTCAATCAGCGCTGCCCCTCCTTAGACGCAGAACACGCGCTGTGCGTAGGGCCCCACGATCCGTGGGGGGCCCCATTTTGCACAAGGGGACGCATTCTCCGCAAATGCGCAAAGGATGCGCATCGCTGCCGTGAGGCACGCTTAGAGCACCAAGTCAGCCAAAGGCAGGAGAGAAAAAAAAAGAGACGAGTAATCTGACGCCGCACACGTTGCCGCAATGATTGACAGCACGCAGCATCTGACCAATCAGCGGTCAGATGCGCCGACAGGCAGTTGGATGCAGGTGGAGAGATGGCCTCCCAACGGCAATATGAATCGGGAGCAAGCAAAAGAAAGACAAAGTCTAAACAAGAGGAGGCTCGTGCTTCACTTGAAGGTGGGTATGTTGTTGAAATAAAAAAGAAAACTTTGTGGCATAAACACCCCAGCTGCTAGCATGCTAATCATGAGACAGAAGAGAGGATAATTCTGTCTAGATGTGGACTGGAGATGAAATTTTCCAGCGGCCCTGATTATCATTTATTGAATGTCTTGTTAACTGCATATACATTCAGCTCTGTTGAAAAAGGAGCGGTTAATTGACCAGTTGGTGGTCGTATGTTGGCTCAGGTTTATAGCCTATCAATCTATGCTATCAATAGAAGTTTTGGGCTATTTTTATGGAGGTAAAATGTCGCCATCTCTTGGTGAATTTAATTTATAACAGTCATATAAGATTAGATAAGAAAAATTAAGATAATCCTTGACCCACAATGGAGAAATGTAAAGCGTTACAGCAGCAAACAGCAGTGTAGGAATATAGAACCTAAGCACTAAATGTAAAAATAAGTATTTAAAAATATTTAGATATAGAAATATCATCAAATCAAATCATAATGAATATTATTAGCTGTAGTCGTATTTGCATTAATTGCATTTTAATCTTTGTGAGGCTAGTATTTACATTAATTTCATTGTGTAATTTACCATTAAGACCAAAACAAAAATTAATAATCTGCTTGTATGGTGGATTTCTTGTCATAACAGGGTCAATGCTGAAGTTTGTTACTAAGGGTGACACGGAGCCAGCACCCAGTATGTCACAAGGGCCATCAGGCACCATGTCTACTGAAGCAGCCTGCATCTGTAAAAGGCTTGTTCCATTGTTGAAAGAGGCTGTTCATTTGATTTGTTCCTACTTATAAAAGGTTGTAAACCTAAATGGCATTCCGTGATACAGTCATTTTGTAAAGGGGGGGGGGGCCTCAAAATAAAATTCTGCTTAGGGCCCCAATTTTGCCAGGGGCGGCCCTGGGTTCAATGATAATTTATTTACATCAAACCAACTTTTTAATTTATACATTTCTTCCGTGACCACTTCCAAGAGCTGCTGCAAGTCTTCCCCAGAACAAAAAATATTTGTGTCATCCACAAAGACAACAAACTTCAGTACATTTGAAACTCTACAAATGTCATTAATGTACAAAATAACTAGCTTCGGCCCCAAGACTGACCCCTGTGGGACACCACAGGTAATGTTCAGGTTCTTTGACTTGTGAAGACCCATCTGCACAAATTGAAGCCTGTTTTTAATGTAACTCTTTATCCAATCCAATGCAACCCCTCTGATGCCATACCTCTCCAGTTTTTTAAGTAGCATCCCATGATCAATTGTGTCGAATGCTTTTTTTAGGTCAACAAATATATAGAAGTTAATCTGCCTGATCTGAACCCATATACTGACTGTCCATGAATATATTATTTTTTTTAATGAAATTATCCAGTCTTGTAACAAAAAGTTTTTCAATAATTTTTGAGAACTGAGAAAGCAAGGATACAGGTCTATAGTTGGTGAAAAGGTGTTTATCACCATCTTTATACAATTACTTTAGCAACTTTAATTTTATCTGGAAATGTTCCCGTTATGAATGATAAATTACATATATGTGTTAACAGACCCACAATTCCATTTATTATTTTCTTTAGAAGACTCATATCGATATCATTCTAATCTTTTGACGTTTTACTTATACACTTATTTACAATATCAATAATTTCCTTACTTTTCAGTTCCCAATATGACTGAATTTGGATTTCTCTCCACACATTTTTCCTCAACACATTTCTTCTCGGATTTATTTCTTTGGCCAGATTAGGACCCATCCATTAACAAAAAAACTGTTAAATTTGTCAACCACTTCATTCCTATCAGTAATTGTTATGCCATTGTCCGTAAACAATTCAGGGTAATCTGGTTTGGTTTGTCTTTTTCTAATTATATTATTTAAGGGAATAGTTGTCCAGTCCATCAGCAGGGCAGAGGAGAGCCATTAGCATTGGGCTAAGACAAGCGACAAAAGTAGCTAATTTGGCTAACGTTACATATTTCATGAAAATAACAAATCCCCGAAGCAAAACAACTAATTACCTGTCCAACAGAAAGACAGCAACCTCTGCATCACTTCTGGAAGTGCTACTTTTGGCTGCATTTTCTCTGCCATTGTTCTCTCTTGGTAACTCTGCTGCTTCTTCTTCTGCTGCTGTTTTATGGCTGTTGGCAAACAACTTTAGGTGTGCATTACCGCCACCTTCTGAACTGGAGTGTGGATCTCCTGCTAACTCCATAGCTGTGTCCAAATTCAGGGGCCGCATCCTTCGAAGGCCGGGTCCTTCGGAGAGTCCTTTGACGGTTGCGTCAACCATAGTTAAATTGGACGGTCCAGCCTTCGGCGTATTTCCTGGTTTGCGTCACCAGATGTTCCCGCCCTTACGGTTATGTCATGATTGATGCCGCCCAGGCCCGCGAAAGAGTTTTGACTGAATGGATTTTATGGTTTTCTGAACGTCTAACATTTTGAAAGCGAAGGCTTTTATAGCTTTACTTCCAACGGCATAATGCTAATTTATGCCGTATGCTAATGCATTACCAGGGTCACGTATTTTAACTGAAAGTCCGCTGAAGTTTAACATATCTGGCAATGGATGATCAAATGAGTAAAAACCGAGTATAAACCCAGAACTTACATTTAAATGTCAAGTCCGCGCCACTTGATGTCGCCATTGTTCAGTTTTCCCTCTTCTTTTTCGTGACTGAGCAGCGGCGCACAAAGGATCTTGGGATATGGGAGGCCGCGAAGGACAGTAGCGGTCCGTCCTCCAAAAAGCGGGAGAAGCAGGCTGCATTTGTGGGCTGCATTTGGAGGAGCCTTCGAATTTGGACATCCTTCGCGCAGCGTTGTGATTGGCCTTCAAATCCGCACTTTGAAGGATGCTGCCCCTGAATTTGGACACAGCTCATGTGGACTGTGTTGAATATATCCGGCAACGGTTCTTTAAACTCTGACTGAGAGGGAGGGATTGGTCAGAGATTTTACAGGCCTGCAGCTGCCACAGAGGTATGATTTATTTTGTTTATTTTTCTGAACACATTATGTATGGACTACTCTCAGGATGGAAAGGCCATTTCACCCAGTATAACAAAAAGTGTTTCTGAACAGGATTACCAACTATACCTTTAATATATTCCATATACTTTTTACATTGTTTTTATTATTCTCTAATATTTTATTATAATAACCCTTCTTACATACTCTCATAATATTAGTTAATGCCTTTTTGTATTTCTTATATTTAATCTCCGCCTCTTTTGTTCTATATTTTATGAAGTGCCTATACAGAGTATTCTTTTTCTTACAGGCATTTTGCAGTCCCTTAGTCATCCAGGGGTTTTCAGAATACTTATTCTTGTTACATTGTTTGCATATATATATACATATGACAGCTTTTGTCATACTCATTTTTGAATATGTCTAAAAATAATTATCAGTGTCTTCACAAACTTTCCAATCATAATTAATTAAATCATTCCTAAATGCAGCTATAGTTTCCTCAGATCTTACTCTCCTGTATTTAACTTCATTACACCCCCAGTTCCTATTGTAGTTACATTCATGAATCGCAAAGACAGGCAGGTGATCACTAATGTCATTAAATAATAATGCACTAACAGTACTACTCTCCATATTGTTTGTAAAAATATTGTCAATCAGAGTGACAGTGAGATGTTATTCTGGTTGGTTTTGTAATCGTTGGAAATAAACTCATACTATACATTGCTTCCACAAATGCATCCGTCATTTTATGGTTGTTGGGATTCAACAAGGCTATGTTAAAATCCCCACAGACATAATTGACTTTTTTGCTTTTCTTTAGCGAATACCCTTTCCATATTTTCTATAAAGATTTCAATGTTTGAACCAGGTTTCCTATACACACAACTGACAATGACATTTTTCTTTTTTTCCAATACATATTTCAATAGTAACACACTCCATTACATCATCCATGATTACTGACATATTGTCCACAACCTTGTGAGGCCTTTGTCAACAAATAGAGCCACGTCTCCTCCAGTTTTGCTCCCTCTATTAATGCAATTAAGTTCCTATCCCTGCAAAACAAAATCTGTACCTCTCTCTTCGTCAAGCCATGTTTCTAAGATGGCTATAATGTTAAAAGGCTTTTTGAACTGCATTAGATATTCTTTTATACTTTGGAAGTTTGCATATAAATTCTACTGTTAAAATGAATAATATTTATCCCATGTTCAACAGTAATATTGTTAAACTGTTTTCTGTATAACAACAGCAACTGGTGTTTGTTTTTAAAAAGATTATGTTCCGGATCTATAACCTGTTCATATTCTATTAAGTTTTGTTCCAAGTTATCACATTGCCTCAATGGGCTTTACAGTCTGTAAAGTGAACGACATCCTCTGTCCTTAGACCCTCGATTCGAGTGAGGAAAAACTTGCCATCTTGATGGGGAAAAAAAAAAAAAAAAGACCCTTTTAACCAGAAAAAAAAGACGACGGAAGAAACCTCAGGGAGAGCCACAGAGGAGGGATCTCTCTTCCAGGACGGACAGTCATGCAATAGATGTCGCATGTACAGAAAGAACAGCAATCACAGTTTACAGGTTGCATTGACAGAAAATCTGATAAAAATTATATATGTAAAGTATGTGGATCCAGGAGACGACTGAGCAGGACAAGGCATCGTCAGGGGGTGCCCGAGCCACACGACCTCCTGTCCACCGTGGTGACCTGGAAGAGGGCAGGCCACACAGGATAATTAGTAGTAGAGAGAGAGATCAGAATGAGGAGGCCTCAAAATTTACAGGAATACAGTTATAAGGAGATAGCGAAACAAGGAGAGGAACGATCCAACGGAGCCCGGGTGTGACAATCCAGATCTGACAGTATGTGGGGCTGTAGGAGCCAGGAGAGGTAGATGGTCTCTGGGGCCTGAGTTCATCAGAAGGGAGCCTGAATGAAAAGAGAGTAGGAGGAGAAAGAGGGGGAGAAAGTGACACAGCTTGCACCTTGTGGGAACAGAAAGAAAAACAAGGTTATAGAAATGCAATGTTAATCAGAATAAGCAGATTATTACTCGTCGGCAGGACAATGTGGCGTCTAATACTATAGCTTACTCACTGAGACTGAGTTGACCCACCGAAGAAGCTAGTAGTCGATGTCAAGGACTAATTAAAGGCCAAGTCAGAAAAAGTGAGTTTTGAGTTTAGATTTAAAGGCGTCAATAGAGCCAGATTGTCTAATATCAGCTGGGAGTTTATTCCAGAGGAAGGGGGCCTGATAGGAGAAAGCCCTGCAGCCAGCTGACTTCTTCTTAACCCTGGGAACGATCAGGAGCCCTGAATTTTGAGAGCGTAGTGCACGAGTTGGAGAATACAGTATAATAAGATCTGACATGTACGACGGGGCAAGGCTGTGTACAGTTTTGTATGTCATCAGCAGCACCTTAAAGTCTGATCTCATATGTATTGGGAGCCAGTGCAGTGAGGCTAAGATTGGTGTAATATGATCAAATTTTCTTGTACATGTTAAGACTCTAGCTGCAGCATTTTGAACCATCTGAAGACCTTTAGTGCTCCCATGTTGAAGACCCGAAAATAAGGCATTGCAGTAATCCAGCCTAGACGAAACAAAGGCCGTGGACAGGAAGGACCTAATTTTGGCCATATTGCGCAGGTGGTAAAAAGCGATCTTGGTAATTTCTTTTATGTGCTGATGGAAAGAGAGGCTAGAGTCAAAAGTAACACCTAAATTCTTAACAGTTGAACTTTGATCACGTGACAGTAACTCTCGACAGTTGTGTTATTTCTCAAAGGGGTGTCTCTGTCGAGGGGGAGCAATGACCAGCATCTCAGTTTTATCCGAATTTAGGAGCAGGAAATTTTCTGACATCCAGCTCTTCACGGCACACAGGCAGGTCTCCAATTTGGCGATTTGAGATTTATCATCAGCTTTGATGGGCACATACAGCTGAGTGTCGTCCACATAGTTCCACATAGTGGAAATGTATTCCCTAACTCTGTATTCCCAAACTCCGAGTATGGAACACCATACTTCACATCAGTAAATATCGATGTAGTACTTTTATATATACAATATAACAATATGCCGTGACCTGTGGTGTCAAATGCAGCACTGAGATCTAGTAACAGAAGCACTGAGGTAGAGTCTAAATCTAAATTAAGTAAGTAAGATGTCCTTTACCACTTTAGTAAGGGCAGTTTCGGTGGAGTGACAGGCTCTGAAAGCTGATTGAAAAGGTTCCAGGAGATTGTTATTAGTTAGGTAGCCTGAAAGTTGCTGGGACACAACTCTTTCTAAGATTTTGGAGAAGAAGGGAAGGTTGGATACTGGCCTATAATTATTTAGAGATCCTGGGTCAAGGTGGGGTTTCTTAAGTAGAGGCTTAACCACAGCAGACTTAAAACTAGCAGGGACAACACCTGTCATGAGCGATAAGTTAACAATATTTAACATTGTAGGTCCCAGTGCTGGCCATAGATCCTTAAACAGTTTTGCCAGAAGGGTGTCCAGGATGCAGGTAGTTGGCTTTGAGGATGAGACAATTTTAGACAATATCTCAGGGGAGATATCTTCAAAATTGTTTAGAGCCGGGGCTAACTGAGAATCGGCAGAAGGCTGTTTTATAATCAACTTTGATGAGGAAGCCAGAGATGATGAATTAATTTTGGCTCTAATATCATCAATTTTATTGCAAAAGAAATCTAAGAAATCATTTGCATTAAAGGATGTACAGCTCACAGACTGTGGTTTTTTGATTAAGTTTAGCCACAGTGTCAAAGAGAAATCTAGGATTGTGTTTATTATTGTTTATTAGGCCAGATAAATATGCTGTTCTAGTGGCATTAAGAGCACGCTTGTAATTAAGTACACTATGACAGCATGCAAGATGAAAAACGACTAATTTAGATTTTCGCCATGCACGTTCCATTTTCCTGCAGGCCTGTTTGAGATCTCGGGTTTCATTAGTAAACCAGGGAGAAGATTTCTTTGGTCGTCTTGTCTTGGTAGAGACCGGTGCCACAGAATCGAGGAGAGAAACGATTACCGAGTTAACTTAATTGGTGAATTTTTCCACAGGCTTTGTCGCAATCGCAAAAGGGGCCAGGACCCCAGCCAATTTATCACAGAGTGTCGCTATGATTGCCGGGCTGATATGACGAGAGGTGGAAACATTTGTGTCATTGATACAGGGACAGGCTAATGACGCTTCAAATGTAATAAGAGAGTGGTCCGACACAGCAGAGGAGACGGAAGCAACATTCAGGGCTGACGCATCTAATCCATGGGAAAGAATCAAATCCAGAGTGTTACCACTGGAATGAGTAGGTTCATGAACGAGCTGAGTAAAGCTAGACATATCGAGCAGACCCAAAAAAGCTTTACTTAGAGCAGTGGTTCTCAACTATTTTCTGTCATGCCCCCCCTAGAGGACAGAAATTTTTTCACACCCCCCCTGAATTGAAATATTATTGAGAACCTGATAATAATTATTCATTTATCTGTATAAACCACTGTATGAGTTGCTGGCACCAGCATTCTGCATACAATCACCTGATTATCAAAATAGATTAAAAACATCTGCATCTCATCTCATCTGTTAACATCTGCAACAACTTCAAACAATTTCCAAGTTTAGTTTATTAACTCAATTTGTAACATTTAAACAAGACTGTGATTCTCAAAACAGAGAAAAAAGCGCAAATGATTCACTGGGATGTGCATTTTTATAGACTTAACACATTAACATTCAAAACTTTAAACTGTAAACATTGGTCACTTGTCAGCTTCATCAGCTTATTCCTTTTCAAAAAGGACTTTTTAATTTTTTTTGTGCAACATTTGCAACAATATTGCTTTTTTTTAAACGTTATTTTACTATGCACTGACAAATCTAAACATGTACACACTTATCATCATATGGATGCAGTTAATGTGGGATCCTGACCCACCAAACATCCTGGAAAATGACAAAGTTACATTTTTCTCATACATAATCACCATCAGTAAACGGGACGCCGTCTGTCACTCGCAGGGAGGGAGGCTGTTTTATGGAGGAAAGATCACTGAAGTCTCGGTCAGTAGGGCTGACTTAGCAGTGATGTTTTTCACCGCGACAAACACTTGCCGAGTTAAAGTTTTTTGCCGGGGACAGACGCCGTTTTTCGGGCAGAAATGTGACGAAGAGTCGGTTGGACCGACAGGCTGACAGACACTTTTCCACATATAATTGCTGTATTTTTTTCCTCATAAGTTGCCAAAGACACGACCAGTTACCACGTTACTGTTGTTTGGTCCTGTAACATTGCTTTGTGGGACATTTCTCTATATTTTATTGAGTGTCGGACCTGTTTAGTTATCACACAGTGAACACCATCAGATCGACAACCCCCCGCTCCCCACCGTCGGCTTATCTGCTCACACTGGTTCGGTTCGCCAATACTGTGCCTCTGATACCTCCGTAGGAGCATCAGAGGCAGAGGGAAATTTCACCCCTCGCCGCATCTGAAACTTTCACACAGAGGCAGATGGGGAGAATTGGCGCAGGATCCCCGCATGCAAACAGCAGTGTGAATGGGGCTACTAATAATGACAGTGGAAAATGAAAATGAAATGAAAGTCCTGACCTGCCTCTCACGCCCCCCCGACACCTCACCGCGCCCCCCACCATTTGAGAAGTACTGACTAGGAGAGTCAGAAGGCTTATTTAAGTGGATATTGAAATCCCCAATAATTAGGATCTTATCTGAACTAGTTACAAGATCTGCAATAAATTCACCGAATTCTTCTAGGAACTGGGAATAAGGCCCTGGAGGTCTGTAGATTACCACCAGGGGAAAGCCTGTTACTACTTGATGGAGATGGTTTTAACACCAGGGCCTCAAAAGAAGTAAATTTAATTTCCTGGTTGGAGCTTAAACTGAAAATAGATAGATGTAGATTAGAGCAACGCCTCCTCCCTGTTTAGAGGCCCGAGCAACATGGGCATAGTTATAATCAGGAGGGGAGGCTTCATTTAATGGCAGAAAAGTATTAGATTTCAGCCATGTTTCACATAAGCCAATCATGTCCAGCTTATGATCAGTAATCAAATCATTAATCAGTAAGGCTTTGGTTGACAGTGATCTAATATTAATAAAGCCAAGGAATTGGAACAAGGTACCTTTTAGTAGTTAGATTTGGCTGCCTATGCAGGTAGGGATGACGGGATGCCGGGATGCCATTGTGATTAGCTTTGGTATTTTATTATGTGAGACTGTGTAAGGTGCTTGCTAAGACATTTCCCCACTGTCAGAGGTGGAGATCAAGATTAAATTATTGTGGTTTATAGGGGTGTCAACATCTACACGTGTAAACGGGTACGCGGATAATAAATCATAACCGTTTAGAAAAGTTTACGCGTCATTTTTCCTCCTCGTTTATTTCTCACCAATATATAGGCCTATAGTATTTTTAGGGGTGATAATGTTGCCTAAAAGCTTCAGATAAAAACATTAACTAACTATACAATTAAATGTTCCCACTAGTGCAGTTATCCGCATACACAATAGATGCATAGGGCACAATGTTCTGTGATATATAAAAAAAACCCGCGGCCACAGCTATTTGTGTTTTTCAGACCAGCGAGACCACTTAAAGGCAAGACAGCTGCTGTGTAGAATAGGCTGCGGAGGACTTGAGAAGAGCGCGGCGCTCATCTTCTCCATGCGCAAATGTCGTCCTGCTGAAAACAAAAACTGTTAGTTTTTTTCGATTGCTAAGATGCATTGGTCGAAACTGAAGCGACATGTTCAAAACTCTTAACACAGTCTGCAAAACAGAAATGCATGTGGGCTTAACTGTCTCACTGCGTTTGGCCTCATTAGAAAGCATATGTTGGAGCCTATTGATTCTTTGTATTAATTATTTGGAAAATGGTATATGGTAATGGTATAAAATAATGCTAATGATAAGGATGACTATTCAGGATGTATATTGTACATGAACTATTATTTATGATCGTTTTGCTGCTCAGGTCCCTCCTCCTAGTCAGGCCATCCTCCTCCTGTGATTAGGGAGAGAGGACAGCTGGTTTGTGCTTTTGTCTGTTTTTTGTGTTGAAGGAGTGAGGAGTGAAACAGTTTATCAACCACTAAATTACGTTTTTTATTTGCTCATTGTCTGAAGTCAACCCGGAGAATATTTCTGTTTATGTAAATAAATTCAAAACTTTTTGTTGAAACTGGAAACATCTCCGCGAGTGCTTATTATTAAGTGAGTCGTGGACCTCCTCCTCAGAAACTAGGGTTTTTTTTACCTTTTTTGAATGCAAGGAAGGAAAGTGGAAAGTCGGCGGATCACTCGCCGACAGATGAAGAAAGCAGCCGGCGGGCCGTGACTAAAATCAGCTGATCGACTCTATGAACGAATGCGCCGTTGCGCTACAAAGAAACAATCGAACACTATGGAAGGCAAAGTTGTGGATTGTGGATGTGGATTGCAATAAAACGGGGACGTTGGAATGATGTTTAAGAATGAACTTAACGGAAATTAAAGGAATTTGTGTGGTTATTTGTGATGATGTCTGACACACCTGAGACCGCAACTGAGTCTGAGGACATGTTGAAATCGCGCATTGCTTCGCGCAGAGGCAGATTGGGAGCATGCACGAGGAGGACAAATGAAATAAAGGCTTTGATGACTGACGTTGGAAATGTTGATAAAGTCAATGACACATTTGAAGCGTTTAAAGGAGCTGTGGATGAATTTAAAAATGCTCACAAATCTGTGCAAGAGCTCTTATCAGAGGAGGAAAAGGAAAATGATTATTATGACTGGTATGAACCCAGAATAACTAACCTGAATTACTTCATGAAAGATGTTGAAACATGGAAAAGAGAAATTGCACAATCAAAAGTTGGACCACTGGACAGCATATCAAATGTGTCACACAAATCAAAGTCTTCCACTTCCACTGGATCATCAACCTCCAGATCTTCCTCAGTCTCCTCAGAGTTAAAAAAGGCCAAAGCGGAACAAGCTGCTGTGATGGCTCGAGCTGCTGCATTGAAAGAAAAACACACTTTGCAACTGGAGGAAACAAAACTGAAATCAAAGATGGAGCAAATGGAGCTGGAAGCAGACCTCGCAGCATCAACTGCTAAAATAAAAATCCTTCAAAGTGATGAGGTGGATCAGGAAGCTCTGGGTGATGGCATGAAGGAGTATTATGACTCTCACCATGAACCAGAAACAATGGAGAGCAATGTAGAATTTGCACAGTTAGGTGCAATACCCAAAACTCCACTTCACCAAACCATCTTAAGTCTCCACAGACCTCCACCTACAAGGGGTACCAACACACCAGAAAATAAACCTCAAAACAAGAATTTAACTGAAAAACATAAAAACGAAACTGCAAATCATAATCACACCATAACTAATGCTGCTCATGATAACTTGGATGTGGTTATTCAAAGACAAAGACAAATGACTTAGCAGAACTCATTGTCTCACAGCAAAACCTGTCTGTTACCTGCAAGAGAGATTTCTGTGTTTGATGGTAACCCATTGGCATATCAGTCTTTTATCCATGCATTTGAACACTTGGATTGAAGACAAGACTAAAAATAATCAGGACAGACTCTACTATCTTGAGCAGTTTATCTCTGGTTTACCAAGAGACTTGCACATGGATGGGAGCAGGGGCTATAGTGAAGCAAGACACCTCTTAAAAGAGCACTTTGGGAATGAAATGAAAGTTTCTGGAGCTTACCTGGAAAAAGCCTTGAACTGGACAGCGATTAAAGCCGAGGATGGGAAAACGCTGCATGCATATGCAATGTATTTGAGAGCATGTTGTAATGTAATGCAAGATTTACAGTATTTAGAGGAACTCGAGATCCCATCAAACCTAAGGCGAATAGCATCCAAACTACCCTACAAACTCCGGGAAAGGTGGCGAACCACAGCCTATGAGACACAACAGAGAACTGGCAGGAGAATCAGATTTCAGCACCTTGTGGATTTTGTGGAAAAACATTCTAAGATGCTTTTGGATCCGTTGTTCGGGACATTCAAGACCAAATGACAACAAAAAAGTCTATCCCAAGAAGTAAAAATGAACCAAAATTAATAAGAGGCAAAAACAGCAGCTTCGCTACTTCAGTAGCAGTGAATACAGAGAAAGCAGGATGCGCTGTAAAACGCACTCTGATCGACCGCCCACAATTCAAAACACAGTCACATGACAACAAGGTTGAATTCTTAAGAAGCCATGGATACTGCTTTGGTTGCCTACTAAAAGGTCATCTAAGCAAAAAAGAAGATTAATGTGTCAAGTTTGTCAAATGAAACATCCTACTGTACTTCATATTCAAAGTGCAAAAGGCCCAAAACAGGAAAATCAACCAAAAGCCACTGCTGAGACAGAAGATAACCCCATAAGCAGTGCTCGTTTCAGCAGGTGATGGAACTGGGGCCGGGAGAGACTGTGCACTTGCGATTGTTCCAGTCAGAGTTAAGGTGGCAAAAGGGAGCAGGTATATTCAGACCTATGCCTTCCTCGATCCAGGCAGCACAGCAACATTTTGCACAGAAAATCTAATGAACCTGTTGAATGCGAAAGGACGCAAAACAGAGATACTTTTGCGAACAATGGGACAGGAAAACCCTGCAGGGACCTATGAGGTCAGAGGACTGGAGGTGGGAGACTTGGAGGGCTGCACATATCTGGACCTGCCGAAAGTTTACACGCAGAACAAAATCCCTGTCTCAAAGGAAAACATAATCACAGAAGCTGATTTGGAGAGGTGGCCTTATCTCAGTTAAAGGAAATTGAGGCAGACATTGAACTCCTCATTGGGACTGATGTTCCTCGAGCAATGGAGCCATGGAAAATAATAAACAGTCATGATAATGGACCATATGCAGTCCAAAGCTTACTGGGATGGGTGGTAACTGGACCACTCAGTGTTAATAGTCCTGCAGAACATGCTGGGCCCATTGCAGTGTCAAGTAACAAAATCTCTGTTGTTGAGTTGAAGGATCTACCCATCAGACAATATAACCAGGATTTCTCTGAGAACATGTATGAGGAGAAAATTGAGATGTCAGTTGAGGATAAACGTTTTATGGAGATTGCTTCCAGCTCAGCAGTCCTTAAAGATGGCCACTGTCATTTACCACTGCCTGTCCGGGATAAAGACAAGGTCATGCCTGATAACTATGATATGGTAAAGGAACGCACACTGCACCTTATGAAAAAATTTAAGAAGGATAAGATGTATGCCGAGGAATACACGTCCTTCATGGAGGACATTCTCAAAAAGGGTTATGCAGAGAAGGTTCCACCTCAGCAGCTTCGCAGAGGGGATGGACGGGTCTGGTATATCCCATATCATGGCGTCTACTGCAAGCCAAAACTCAAACTGAGGGTGGTGTTTGACTGTACATCCTCATTTCAAGGAACGTCTCTGAATAAGGAGCCCCTCCAAGGTCCAGACTTAACAAACACCCGCATCGGGGTGCTATTAAGGTTTCGCCAAAAACAAATTGCAGTTATGGCAGACATTGAGGCAATGTTTTATCAAGTACATGTTGATGAAAAGGACAGAGACTTTTCTTTTGTGGTGGCCAGAGGGTGATATCAGCAAACCGCTTGATGTTTACATGATGAAAGTTCACCTCTTTGGCGCTGTATCATCCCCGAGCATTGCTAATTTTGCCCTGGGTCAATCTGCTGATGACAACCAGAAGCATTACTCTGATGAAGTTATGAAAACCATCAAAACTAACTTTTATGTGGACGATTGCCTCCGATCTGTGGCAACAGCAGACCGAGCTATAAAGCTTGTCAAAGATCTCACTAAAGCCTGCGATCAGGGAGGTTTCACATTGACAAAATGGGTCAGCAATAACTGTTAGGTTTTAGCAAGCATTCCTGAGCATCACAGAGCAAAGGCAGTCAAGGAATTGGACCTGGATAAAGAAAAGCTGAAAGAACAAATCACAGTCGAGCCTGCACTTGGAATCCACTGGAACACCCACAGTGACACCTTCAGCTTTAAAGTAACTGTCAACAGCCGGCCTGCAACCAGAAGAGGTATACTCTCCACAGTAAGTCCAGTTTATGACCCATTAGGTTTTCTCTCTCCTTTCATCCTGAAAGCCAAACAACTACTACAAGAGCTCTGCAAATCCAGGTACGGATGGGATCAAGTTATTCCACAGGAATCTGCAATGCCCTGGCAGAGATGGATCGGGGAATTAATTCAGTTACATGCGTTTCACTCACAGATTCAACTTTCTGGACAGATAGTACATCTGTATTGAAGTATATTCAGAATCAAACAAAGAGATTTCATACATTTGTATCCAACAGAGTTGCAATGATCCATGATCTCTGTCACACAAGCCAGTGGAGATACATAAATTCAAGAGACAATCCAGCTGACGAAGCATCACAAGGATTGCACGTGGAATCTTAAGATCAAGATGGCTGAGAGGTCCTGAATACCTGGTCAGAGAAAAAAAGACATGGCCAAAGATCACACAAGGTCTAGGAGAGATATCAGCAAATGACCCTGAGGTGAAAAAGGAGGTCACAGTTAACAGTGTGGAAAAGGAGATCACAGTTAACTGTGAGGATTGAAAACCAACATCCGATATGCACATTAATCAAGTATCACTCATCATGGAACCGACTTCAGAGGTCTGTAGCCTGGATATTGAAGGTGAAAAAACTACTTAAACTGCTAAGTCAGCTAAGAAGGAGTCAGACACACGTATCTTCAGAGAGGAACAAAAAACTGAAAGATGAGCACGGAACGCAAAACCTATCAGTGAAGGATATGCAAGAGGCAGAGAGGGCTATCATTCGTTTTGAGGAAAGACGCTACTTCAGCCATGAATTTACTTACCTGGAACATGGCAAACCCGTCCTTTCAAGAAGCACCATCCGCAAACTGGATCCAATTCTTGATAATGGCATCTTGAGAGTAGGAGGTAGAATAAACAAAAGTGCAATGCCAGTGCACCAGAAAAATCCAATTATTCTCCCTAAAGGTTCTCACATATCTAGCCTCATCCTACAACATATCCATCATCAAGTTGGGCACTCAGGAAGAAGCCATATGCTTTCCAGGCTAGGTCAAAGGTTTTGGCTCCCTCATGCAAACTCCTTAGCCAGGAAAATCATCAGAAACTGTGTATTTTGCAGACGCATGCAGGCAAGACCTGGAGAACAGAAAATGGCAGATCTTCCTGAGGATCGTTTGTATCCAGACCTTCCTCCTTTTAGTCACGTTGGCATTGACTACTTTGGTCCCATTGAAGTGAAGAGGGGCCGCGCTCAGGTGAAACGGTGGGGGGTCATCTTCACCTGCCTGGTGAGTCGAGCTATCCACCTGGAGATGGCAAACTTCCTAACCACAGACTCACGCATAAATGCTATACGCAGATTCATCTGCAGGAGAGGAGCAGTTGTAAGTATCAGGACGGACTGTGGGACAAACTTTGTCGGGGCCCAAAGGGAACTACAAGAAGCTTTGAAAGAGCTGAATCATCAGAAGATTCAAAACACCCTTTTAACAGAGGGAGTAAAATGGACTTTTAACCCTCCTTTGGGAGCCCACCACGGCGGAGTCTGGGAAAGACTGATCAGACTAGTCAAAAAGATCCTCACATCTGTTCTAAAACAACAAACGCTGGACGATGAAACTCTATCAACAGCACTGTGTGAGGTAGAAGCCATCCTGAATGACCGACCGATAACTACAGTGTCAAGTGAACCCAATGATTTGGAACCACTAACCCCAAACCATTTGCTCCAACTGAAAGCGAAAACAACTATGCCACCAGGAGTCTTTGAAAAAAAAGATCATTATTCAAGGAAGAGGTGGAGACAAGCACAGTACCTTGCAGATCTCTTCTGGAGGCGGTGGACAAAAGAGTATCTTCCGCTCATGCAAGAAAGAAGCAAGTGGAAGAGCATAAAAAGGAACTTGAGTCCTGGAGATCTGGTCATCATTGTTGATAACACAGCACCAAGGAACTCATGGATTATGGGCCGTGTTGTAAAGACATTTCCAGATGCCAAGGGCTTTGTGAGAAGTGTTTTGGTTAAAACCAAAAGCAGTGCGATTCAACGGCCAATAGATAAGCTCTGTCTTCTAATGGAGGCAGCAGGATAAATGGAGAGAGGCCGTGATTTTCCAGCCTTCACTATGGACTGTTTCAGATATTCTGACACGATTATGAACTTTGAGAAGACAGATAGTCATCATCAAGTAACTGAATGGACTTTGAATTTAAAGAGCATAATTAATTTCCCTTGTGTAATTGTTCTATTTTGGTTCCTTTTGAATCTTATTTATGTAATTGTTTTGCTAAAGCCAACAATTAGGGGCCGGGATGTTGGAGCCTATTGATTCTTTGTATTAATTATTTGGAAAATGGTATATGGTAATGGTATAAAATAATGCTAATGATAAGGATGACTCAGGATATATATATTATATTTGACCTTTTTTGAATGCAAGAGTAGCCATAACAGCATATACAAAAGGAGTGGCTTCTGATTCTTTTTCCTGTGCAAGTATGGATCAAAGAGCAGCGGGCGAAGTTGGTAGAGAGAGAAGAGCAGCCAGGAGAGGAAGGAGTTTAGTTTTATCTCTTACTTTATTTTTTATTCTACCCCTGGAATTCTGAGATTCTGCATTATTCTGTTTACGTAATCTTTATTTTTTGTATGGTCCTGAAGTACTTATGCAAAAGCACAAATGTTCTTGAATAAATCTCTGCATTCCTGATTCAGTGTTGTTGCAATATATTACAGCATATACTATAATTTAGAACCATTAAAGTGCAAAAGATCCTATATAAAATACTGATTTACCTGACAAAAATCATTCAAACTTGAAATATAAGATGTATTTGACGTAATGTTCTTTGTTGTTAGTATTTTGTCGTTCCGTTTGTTAAGAGTGATTGTGTATGTTTCCAAAGTGAGACAATGTGCTAATGAGCTTCTCTTGAGACAAGTATGAAGTGTTTTGTTGGTGAGACACACTTTTGGGCATGAGATTAACTGTTGAGCTGAGCTGCAAATGGAAATGCAGACTGTGTTAAGAGTTTTGAACATGTCGCTTCAGTTTCAACCAATGCTTCTTAGCAATCGAAAAAAACTGTAATGGCTTGTTATTTTAGCCTTTATTGTTACGTGTTGTTGTATACATTATATTGTTGGTTGGTGTTCTGTGTCGGCTTTTTACGACCTGATCACATATCCTCGCGTCTAAAGAGGAGGAAAAAAACACAGTTTTAGTGAATAATTGTGAGATTCCCCCTCTACTTTTTTAGCTTTGTGGATATAAAGGTGAAGTTTTTTCCTCTCACTTCAGCATACTTTGGCTTCTTTTTTAGTTTCTTTCTATCGCCAATTCCAGATTACTTTTACTATGAGACGTATTAAAATTCAGAGGCAGCTTCCGTTGTGAGAGAGGGATGCAGTTTGAACTATAAGTTTAAAAACAAATTGTACAACTGTGAGAAATAGTTAAAACAATGATTAAAGAAGAAGGTTAAACCTTTTTCAGCTTTCACTCACGTTTTCTTTTCTGTCAAAATGATAGATTTTATTTTCAACTCATTTTACTTTCTGTCATAAGTAGGCCTAAGCCTTAAAATGTTAAATGAAGCTCTGTGATTTATCTGTTATGTTGGCTTTAATTTAGTACCTATTTGAAATAGGTCTACAAGAATCAAATCAAATCAAATTTTATTTGTATAGCCCAAATTCACAAATCACAGTTTGCCTCAGAGGGCTTTACAATCTGTACAGAGACGACACCCTCTGTCCTTCGACCCTCGATTCGAGTGAGGAAAAACTTGCCCCAAAAAAGCCCTTTTAACAGGGTTAAGAATAACAGAATAACGTTGAATAAACGTTTTTGTCTGATAACTACTGGAATGGCTTTGATTTAATGGGATTAGGAGGCGGTTGAATGGAGGCAACTGCGATAGAAAGAGATCATAAATCTCAGACGTGTAACCGGGTACACGTCGGTTAGAAGCCCCGTGTACACGTGTAGAAAAAATTGTAAATGTTGACACCCCTAGTGGTTTACATATTTGGAGCATGATTCAATGAGAGAGTGGCGAGGGAAGGTGACAGTCTCAATGTTGCAAACTAGGGTATCAGTCTGGTACTCTGCACTATGTCCCTGACTAACCATGTTAACTAGACTCCACACCAGCATTGACTGTATCGCTAGCAGGCTCTCTAGTCACCTGTGACCTGCCGAATGCTACATCCCTGATGTCAAACCTGCATCAAACACCTGTCTATATTGCTAGACAAAGCAGCAGCGCCGACTCCAGTAGGATGAAGGCCATCTGCTCTCAGACCACACAGACCACACAACCAGTGGCTTGCTCCTGTACCTTCCACGCCGCGACCGAGCAGGGACAAATTCCACAGCAGCTGCCGACCTGCTATCAGGCCTGGGGCTAACACTATCTGCAGTGCCCGTGTTTCTAACTGAGAGAAGCTGTTCTAGCTCACGGACACGTCTCTCTAATAGAGACACCCTATCTGCAACTGCAGAACAGTCAGCACAAGCCATCGTAACACTTGTTTGTCGAGGCTGTGTCGACTGCGGTGAAAGGCAAAAAGCAGTGAGCTAGGCTAAGCCTAGGAAGCTAACCGGGCAGTAACAGACTACCCAGTAACAGAAAAGCGGTTCGACAAAGTACGTACAAGTTATAAAGTCTAACGTTAGCTGCAGTACAAAACCAGTTTGACTATGAAATACTCAGAAATCGAAGAAAAACAGCCAAGATGGATAGAGAAAGAGAGAGACACAGTAAACAACAGCTTTCGATCTCACAGAAGTCCCGGTATGCGTCACAGGCAGCGTAAATATACTACTCTTACTCAGGAATTTCTCAGATTAGAGGTTGGGAAGAGCTAAGAGTGAAATGTAAACAGGAAGAAGACCTGGAGTGTAATTTTGAAGAAGGGGATCATTGTGTACTAGTAGTCAGTGTTTTTCTTTTAACTCTAGACATAAAATTACACAATACAATCTTATTCATAGAACATACTATACCCCTGACAGACTACATAAAATGTCTATAGTCAAAGTGCTTAATGATATTACAGGACTAACCATCCCCGCAGAGCTAAGAGTAATTCTCCTGGGTGACACATCTATGTTGAAAGTCAATAAAAACCAACTCAAATTTATTAGAATTGCCCTTATTACAGCCAACAAATGTATAGCTATGCATTGGAAAGATGTATTAGCATCATGCATACCAGGTGAAAAGACTATGTATAATTTGAAGGGTAAACCTGGAGAGTTCCAAAAGATCTGGGGTGGTTTTCTACCATATGTGGACACGGAGTCCACAATACAGTAATCCTCTTATATTTAAACAATGTCATGTGATTGTTAAACATGCTTATTCATCATTTGGTGCTGTTTCTAGCTTTATTTTTATTTGTCTTAATTTTTTTTTCTACCTCTCCCTGCCATTTAATCCCTCTCTGCAACAGTTGTGTTTTAGGCTATATATGTTTGTTTGTTTGTTTCTTTCTTTCTTTCTTTTATGATATACTGAAGGCTTGTATTTATTCTTACTAATCTGACTTGGTACACACTCTGTAGGAATGTATGGTCGGACCTGTGGGGATGGGCTGATCTGGTACCTATTTGTCATATTGTTGTACATTGCCCTTTCATTTCAGCTCTAGGGTTGTTAAAAAATCTAATAAAGATATTGTTGAAGAAAAAATTTAACAATGTATATAACTATAAAGCAGTATAGTAACTGAAACTCTTACCACCATGTTTTCCCTCTCCACTTGAATGCAAACAAAAATGTAGAGCATGAGGGGTGGTAAGAGCTTCTTCCCCTCTGGGCTTCGTCATCATCAATCAAATCTCCACTGCATTCAACTACAAAGTATCCTTTGCAGAATGAAACTCGGGTGAATAAACCACGTCCTGTAAGAAAAAAATTAAGGACAAAAAAACAAATTATGTCCACTACAATTGTTTTTTGATCTGTAGCTAAATGTATAAAAACACACACTGTAGATAAAGAACGAGAATTTATGAAAAAGTGGTAGTGGTGTGCTCATGCCCTGTCTTTATACTGTCAAACTAAATAAAATGCTGGAGCTCTTAAAGAATAGGGTCAACATGAGAAAAAAAAGCAATGGAGCAGGACAAAAATACTTGAGTTGGATTTAAATGCCTCTGTTCAAAACATGGCTACTTATGGAACGATAAAACACTGCCCTGTTTCAACCTAAAAGGCATTCATCAGGGTACAAAATGGTGAACAGAGGGCAAAAATGTTTATAACCTTGGTAAGGGGGGCCACCTAATCCTGACTGAGTGAATACCAGAGGTGGGAATTGTGGAGTCATCACATCATCTCCATGCCCTGTATTTGTTCTTTTCATGCACTAAACCAGCTGAGTCCAATCAGCACAGCTCTTCAGCCAGGAAGGTGAGCTAATTAGTGAATGCACCTGGTTCAGTGACTGAGCAGAACAAATACATGGCATGGAGATGACTTGATGACTCCACAATTCCCACCTCTGGTGAATACAGGAGGCTGACATCAGGACATCCCAATACAAGTCACGTTTAAGACGACACGCCTCCCCCACATGTTCTTCCTGTACAGTACATCCTACACTTATAAGAAATACCCAAACATTAAATTGCATCCATTATTATATCCATCACAAGAACACATTCCTGTACCTTGCCATGTTTTGAATAAAGGATTTTAAATCCATTTTTATCATTTTTATCTTCCACTTCCTGCTTTTTCCCTTTTCAACATTTAAGTTCACTTCATGGCTGCATGATTGAGATGTGCTGCCAACTGCCAGCTATTAAGGTGACCCTGCTGGTATACGGTTCAGCCACGCAGCTGCTGCTGAGGTGATACATGCAGGCAGTGCATCACCTCAGCAGAGGGAGGAGGACAGGATGAATGGCTGTTACTGTATGACGTCTGTATTCTGTATCCTTTCTAAACTTTACTCAATATTACGATTTCAAGAATATGTATTTATTTTACCGACATTTTGACTAATTTCTAGTGATATATTAGTTTATATAGTGGTTTTTCCTGCTGTTAGCTTTACTGTTGCTGCTCTAGAAACAACATAATGTAACATAAAAATTAATAAAAAATTATCATCATCTGTTTCTGAATCTATTCTTGGAAAAAGAAAATAGTAAGCAAAAGAACTGATAAGGAGTATATGTACTGATAAGAAATGTATCACCACTTGTCCATCTATACATCTAGATAGACAGCCAGATAAACAATAACACATTTAACACTAACAACAATAACATTTATTCTCAGCAACAGGCTGCTCCTCCCTAAGTGCAAAACAAACAGACTCAAAGACTCCTTTGTCCCACGAGCCATCAAACTCTATAACTCTGCACTTGGTGGGAGGGGGAGGAGTAGCAGGAGAGTGGGGAAGGTGCATTCAACATGACCTGAACACCTAGATCTGTAGTGCTGTAAATGTGCAGTAACTACAATAACTGTACAATATCTCTGTGCAATAACAACAATAACTGTGCAATATCTACTGTGCAATGTACCATTTTTCTTATATTATTATATTTATTATATTTTTGTATTTATATATTTATACTTGCACTGTACCTGTCCTACACACAACTGTGCTCTTTTTGTGCTTTTACTTCTACTTTTTGTCTATTTGAACTCTGTGTGCTTTTCTTTTCTTTTTACTTTTTTACTGTACTGTCGGTCTTTGTGATGCTGCTGGAACCTCAATTTCCCTGAGGGAACCTTCCCAAGGGATAAATAAAGTACAATCTAATCTAATCTAATCTAACACCATCTTACCTTTCACTGCATTGATGTACTTCACCTCCAATCTCCATGTTTTGTCAGTCTTTAAAACAACATGGTGACAGGCATCTTTAAGAAGACTGATCCTTGGTGGCATTTCAAACTGCAAAGAAATTAATAAAAAATGAGATAGCTTAGGCATCACTTCTAGTTAAATTAGATTACAGGGTTTTAAACAATATGTTACCTGAGTAACATATGGACTCTTCCCCTTAGCAAACTGAGAAACAGGAAGTGCAAACATTCAGTTTTTACCATCTCTCTCCACCTGCCACTTTTGAAGCATTTAAACTGATGACGAGACTCAAACAACAGAGTACTTGGTCTTCTGTTCTTTTTATTGTGCTATGCCAACTCAATTTCTGTTAAATCCAGCCTAAACTTAGTTGTGAAATATTGAGTTTATTGTGTAATGAAATCAATCAGTACAGTCGAGTCTAGATCAGGGTAAACCTTTTCAGACGCACCTTCCAACAATCGCCCAGTAGTCTATCTTAATTAATCCAAAGCAATTTATTGCGATCCCAAACGAACTCCATAAATCAGGATGCACAATTCCAAACGATCAACCAATGGATAATCAACAAATGAAACGAAACTGAAAGTAAACTGATGGTATTCGGTGGTTAAAAAACTGTATGATCACCCCGTCCATGTCCAAGGGAAATCACTTCCTGCTTTCCCGTTTAAACACACCTGACAATTAATCATCAAGCCACAGATGATACCATAAGCAAACCATAGGGGGAACAATCATTTCAACTAACCAAGGCATAACACTGTTTCATGAAAATATGTAGCCTACAATAATATAATAATTCTAAACATAAAAATAAAACGCATAAATACCAGTATTCAAACAGAAACATTTCATATATGAGCAATATGGCTCCAACAGTAGGTTCCCTAAATCCTTCATTTAACATATTGCTCGTTTATTATTTTCTTCTATGATATAAAGATATATATTCTCTGAATTTAATTTCCACTGGCATGATTTAGGTTACACGTCCACTACGTTTTTAAGTAATATTCCAAGCAAAACCTGGCTTGCTACACTGCTTAATAACTATAACCAACCAACATTAAAATCGTTCGAAATTAACTGCGCCTTGTCTGAAAAGCATGGCTCTAAAAACTCTGCCTGCTTCAACATGGTTGGATTATCGTCGCCCACATAAGCATGACTTCAGGTTAAATTTGGATTGAGTCAAGTGCATTGTGCTGCGAAACCAATCACCCATCCCCCCACACCAGGTGTGATGGACTCGATGAATATGGCCGCTATACTCCTACCCTGGCACAGATAAAAAAGAAAAATAAATAAGATAACTGACACCCGAACATGCAAATGACCTTAATTTTAACGAGTCAGTCCACCATGGTACCCGAAAACTCTGATAACTGTCTTAATTAGCTGACTGTTAACTCTAGCAAGTGCTAATTAGTGATACACCTGTGTTCGGCTAGCGACCCTTAAACAAGAAAGCCGACAGTTTTAGTAAATAAATAAATGGCTACACAACGCATCAAACTGTCATGGCATTACGCTACTGTATATCTCAAGAAAATACTGAATACTTACTGAACACGCAGCTTGTTTACCCTGTTTCATCGACTTCAGCGGTGGCACGGAGCTGTTGCTGTGGCTCGGAGTTGTTACGCTGGCGGTTGTATGACAGCCAACTTCCGGTCAGATTTCACATTAAAAGCATACCGGCGGAAGTCACAATGTAATGGCGATTTAACGAAGGAAAGGTAACGTGCTACTCAGCAAATTAAATGAATATTATTTTTGTATTCAAAGAAACTTCTTCCAGTTGACCCGCATGCCTTTGGGTGAACACTATTGAGATTTAATGAGCTTTCTTCAACAGTGGTTTTCTCTTTGCCACTCTACAATAAAGCTTTGACTGATGAAGAACCCAGGCAACAGTTGTTGTATACCGAATTTTCAGCTTTCCCCCATTACTGAAAATGTTTCTTTTTTTGTATATTTTTTATATATAAGAGGAAAACATCCAACATATTTATGTGCATAAGCGTGAGTTGAAACAAACAAAAGATCAAAAAACAAAATACAAAGGATTCATTTTACCACATTCTCTCAGACAAAGTACATGCAAAGTACATACAGTATTACCTGATCCTTGATACTATCAATTAACAAGTATACATTAGGACAGACCTGGAATGTTAATGCTCAAGGAGAATTATAGTTGAATCTTAGCTTTATCATCTGTCTTTCTTATTAATTAACCTGATCAGGGCACAAGATGAAGAGTAACAATCCACAAAATTAAGCGTGTTTGGTGACTGAACTGTATCTTGTATTTATCCACTGTACAATAACACAATGCCATATACAGTCCTCTATATTTATTTTCATTTTCTTCTTATCTCTGCTTTCTATTTTTAACCAAGAATTTATTGTTTATTGTTTATTTTTAGCTAAGAGTTTATTGTTCATTTTTTTTTCTTATTTTTATATGTATATATATATTTATACACCCGTTTGCGAGTAGTTGTTGTTGTTGTTTGCAAACTGCCTTGTGTGCTGCTTCCTTACTTTGTAAGCAGCTGGAAATTCAATTTTCCTGAGGAAGTCATCTCAAAGGGATCAATAAAGTCAAGTCTTTTTTCATCTATCCTTAATGTTTCCTATATATCATTATCATGATCATGACATCTTTTGACTTCCAGGGGAGCTATTTTGCCCTCAATACTGTCTTGAAGGACAGCAAAGTCCTCCTCACTCATGGTGCTGTAAGTTCCTTCAGTTACTGTAGACTTTTATCCAATCACACCTCACCTCACATCAGTGAGGTAAATTTTCTGTGTTTTCGGTTTGAATCCATGCCCTTTGAGTTCAGCCACAAACCTTGGTGAACATTTTTTTCAAGTTCATGTCTTTTATTTTAATTACACATTAATTCCAAGAGATAAATCTTTAAAAAGTGTGTAGTCTTACTCTCAAACTCTTCCATAATTCTTCAGAAAGAGTAAATCCACATTTGGGATTTTTGAGTTGGCCATGAACCGCAAAAACTGAATGATGTGCATTGCACGCTGTTTAGCGTTCTCCAGCATTTTCTTTGTGGGGTTGGCACCTGCAACGTGGCCTTGATAATCTCTGACCAATTTTTCTGAAGAGAAAGAATCCAGAAGCAAAATAATATCAGATAGTAATTAACATCTAACTCTGACATCTACACGACTGTGCAATGGAAATATATTGAAATATGGTATATTTACCATAAGCAGGGGTTTGTTATGGCGAATATGTCTTTAGGCGTTTGTCCTTAACAGCCTGGAATAAAATAAAAGGAAAGAGGCATCCAAACTAGCGTCACAGGAAAAAGCCATTTATAATTTAGCAGTAAAATCAGACAAATACATAGTCAGCTATATTCCTGACGACCCCCCTACAACTCTTCACATCTGCTAAAATAAAAAGGTCAAAAAAGTTCCTATAGGTTTGTTGTTTTTGTCAACACCATCATTTTCTCTGTCTGACAGTGGTGAGAGAAAGTAAAATTTACATGATAAGTTATTTGTTGTACCAAATTGTTTAATTAAGTGGATGAGCAAAGTTAAATGTATTTGAGTGGAGAAAATCTTTAGTATTTTGTATGTGTTTTTGAATACTTTCAAACTGTTTCTCTAAAACAGCCAAATTATTAATGTAGTTGTTTCTTTAAATGAAATAATGTGTTCTTTTATGTCCAGAACTTTTATTCTTTGTATTAAATGCAAATGATAAGACTTTTGTGACATAAGAGTTTTCAAAGAGCACATGTGACACAGCATAAAAATTGAATAAAAAGGAATATTCAACATTTAACATGTGTGAAGACACAAGGGTTAAATCTATAGCAGACCAAACAAATAGAAATGATTAATTTTCTATTGTGTCTAACGGTGTTGACAAAAACTAAGTTATGACAGGAAAAACACATATTTTATGAACAAATGACATAAAACTTTACTTACATTACTGTACTTAATTGTTGAGAAATTGTTCTATAAACATGAGTATAGATTTCTTCTTGGGTTTTTTTTCAAAGTTTAAACCAGTTTTATCCAAATTCTCAAGAATTTAATTCAAAAAGTGACAAAATAACAGAACACTAATGTCATCATTACTGTATTGGAGGAAAGGTCAACCGTGAAGTTGATATTGTGTTGTCTTGATACAGATCTAAGTACAAATATTTACCTGGGCCCATATTCCTAAAGATTCTGAGAATCCTCTCAGAGAGCTCCTAACTTAACCTAAAAATTCCTAGCAAGGAGTCTTAGCTTAGGAGTGATTCCAGATTATTCTCAGACAATGCTGAGCAAGGAATGGACAGAAACTCCTATCTTAGTGAGGAGGTGTGGTTGACCCCGTTGCTAGGTATGAGTCATCATTACAAAAGCTGTGATTGGTTGATCCTAAAAGCTAGATAAAAAATATACTTTTGGTGATAATGGGCAAAGGATGGACCCTCAAATCGATAAACTTAATCATAGAATCTAATCTTTTGAAGACTGTGTAATTAAAGAAAATATCTGTTAAATGAATAGTAAGCTATACTTTAAAATTATCCTACAAAATGTGTGAAAACTTAGGCCCACTTGCACAGTATTCTTATATTTATTTGCTTCTATTAATTGCCATGCTGGTAATTTTTGCACTTTCAACATTTCAACTCAATTTGGTATTAACGAGGGTAATGTCTGTGATTGCTGACTGGCCTATAAGAAGCAGCGTTGGTTGGCTTTCATTTTGGGTGGTATTGCATTGTGGCGTTGGGTTGGAGATGTAAGTGCAATCACAAACATGATTCCTGCACCATCCAATCTGTAGCGTTTCATTAAAATTAAAATTAAAATTAAAATTAAATTGTCCATCACACCCTCACAGATGAAAGTCTTGAAAATGTGAGAGTTGAACTTTTGAATGATGTCAGACAAAGAAACAGTGAGGTGGTGAAGCAAAACCCAGCAGCCAGAGAGTTTAAAGCCAGATGGTCTGCATTCTTTCATACTGATGAGGTAAATACATGCTTGCCTTTTCCTCTCTTCTTATTGTGCAATTTCAGTGTGCACCTGTTAAAATTTAAAGTCTGATACGGTAAAACAACCAACATTTGGAGAGAGAAAAATCTCCTGTAGAGGAAGCAGTTCTTTATTTTGGCCACTTGGGGGCAGAAGAACTCTATGGCAAGCTACTCTTCTAACTTCTAACAGATAAATGCCTAATTCCAGCAGATTACAACACTTCCACTTGAGACAAACTTCATGGTACAGTTGGACAATCTTTTACCCCAGTTGACATCTGTTTTCCAGAAGAAGGGAGATGTTTCTGGCCAGAAAATAGACAGATGTTAAAGTCACCCTTAAAACAGAACAGCATATTAAATATACAATGTTAATTGCAATCACTGTGTAATTGTATTGTCCATATGAAGCCCCAGTTTGCATCATCAGTAACAGCCTGGATTATTTGCAAGGTGCAAAAATAATTTCTAAAGAAATATTGTCTTTTTAAGGCAATAATACCATATGGGCGAGAGATGCAGCCATGTGATCAGACAGGTGCCAGTTCAATCCTGTTTTCTTAGGTGGTGATAAAAAGATCGGGCTGTAGATGTTGGTTGTACTGTATATCCCTTAATAAACAGGAGTTAAAACATATTCATACCTCACTTTAAAAAAAATAAAAACTAGGCCACGCTTCAGCTATTTTGTAATTAAAAAAGGATGACCTTTTACAGTATGTTTGACATATTTTTGAGCTATATAGATCAAACTTGACAAAGCTGATTGGAAGTCAATGTTTGTAGGTTACCACAGGTTGGATATTGGAAAATTTCTTTGCAGTTATTTATGTGTTTCTGAATGTTTTAATCGGTGGAATCTCTTCACACAGGCTACAAGTGATGTTAATCTCAAAAAGGCAGCAGTTCTCAAGGCTCTTTGCCTCTACCTTGGTAAGGAAGATGGACTTCTAATTCGGGAGCACACGGTAAATCAGTGTAATTGCCTTTTTTTCTCGTCAGATATATTGTAACTTGTAAAAGTACATGCTTATAGTAAGATTCCAAAGTCACTCGCACCTTATTTGTTAAAACCCATTGACTGTTTAACCCATTGACTGTTTAACTGTTGTTAAAACCCATTTTGACTTCTTTGTCTCCATGTCATCCTCTTCTCCTCGGACATCCCGCTTCTTCTCCAACTGTTCCTTTTCTCCTTGGATGCCCTCTCTCCACTTTGACTTCTTTGTCTCCATGATGTCCTCTTCTCCTCAGGCACCCTGCCCAATTCATCTGAGAGAAAAAAATCAAAAATAAACACTAACAGGTTCTCAAGTAAAATACACCAATACTGATCTTCAGATTTGTTAGTGTCAAGTGCACAGGAACTTTAAACTCAGCTGTAAAACCTGCTGTATACCTGGACAGTTTTTCTCCAATCAAGCTTCAACAATTAACCTCAACGATCTCTTTGTCAAAACCATCGACTTGTCTCCTAGACCCCGTCCCAACCAGTCTGCTTAAAGAAGTTCTTAATAAAGGATTCTGATTCTGATTCTTTCTTAGACGTGATCAAACTGTCTCTAGTTACAGGTTATGTACCTCAGTCATTTAAATTAGCTGTAGTTAAACCTCTTCTTAAAAAGCCTACTCTAGATTCAGGTGTATTGGCGAACTGTAGACCCATTTCTAACCTCCCCTGTCAGTTATGCAACTTTCTTCAAAACAATAGCTTGTTTCAGGACAATGTGGAATCTAATACTATAGATTACTCATCGAGACTGAGACCGACCCACCGAGGAAGCTAGCAGTCGATGTCAAGGACTAATTAAAGCCTAAGTCAAAAAAGTGAGTTTTGAGTTTAGATTTAAAGGCGTCAATAGAGCCAGATTGTCTAATACAAGTACACCTACCCGGGGAGGGACTTGTGCAGCCATCTTTGCCTTTTTTGTCATCTCCTACAGACAGAAAACCCCATATTATCAGAAACACAAAATAGTGAATGCCAAGTTTCTATGTATCAGTGGCTTCAATGTGGAAATTTTTTCAACCAAATTTAGGTTTACCAACACTTCCTCTCCCTAGCTCTGCTGTTGTTAGTTATCATACTTAAAAATGAAATGTTTATGTTGTTATCATATCATCATCATGAAATGCTATTGTCATGGCTATGGGCCATGACTGGGTGGATTAGAGAAATTCCAACTTTATTAAATTGGAGCTCTCACCGGACTGTTCCTGGGTGTGGGTGCAGGCCTTTTCTTTCGCAGCTGGGGAAGCCTTCGCTTCACACTGGCCTCCTCTTCCTCCTCCTCCTCTTCAGAATCCTCTTCTTCTGTTCCATTCTTTTGGGGCTGCCAATCACCTGACCCCTTATCTTCAGAGGAGATCAGCTCAGAGCTCTGTTTTAGATCAGAGAAAAAGTTATTTTTCTCAATTAAGACACAAACATTATTGTAAGCACAGAAACTACTTAAAGGGGAACTACAGTTTTTTTACAACCTGGACCGGACTGGACTGGAGTGTTCGGGGCACTGAAGCGCAGCCTCTATGAGCATTATCTGCCACAAAACTAGTTCATTTCACCAATATTTTGTTACTAGTGCTATTCCCCTCTGTCTGTTATCAACATCCGCGGTCTGTAGGTTGACCCACTACCTCCGACCTGGAAGATGTCATCTCTGAGCTGCGCGCGCACCCCCGACAGCCGGCTTGTTTACCTGTAGCTGCTACTGCTAGTTTGACCCCGTGTAAGTTTAAGTTTGAATGTATGTAAAACAATGGCAGTCAGAGCCCATCATTTTTCATCAATATCGCTGAGGTTCTTCTGCAACACAGGAATATATCTGTTATAGGGACTTCCTAACTCTGTTGTAGGCTACAATAACTAAGTAGTAACTGGTAGACAGAATAGAAACAAAAGCGCTACATAAATATATACATATACATACATCGGCCAAATATTACTGAAGCAATAATTCTGATTTCATAGAATTTCACTGTATTGTGTGTGGTGTCACAATTTTCAGAGGATCTCAAATGTGTCAAAATTTCCCTTCAGATTTAGAACAGGGGTGTCAAACGTGTTTACGTGTTAACGTCATGAAGGTGTTAATTTCACATTTTCGTGACTCAGATTTGAAGGACAAATTTGCCGCAGCTGGCTTGGACATATTTTATCAGTATCTCTTGCCAGGTCACCCCAACTTGACAGCCCTTGCTGCAAAAGTGTTGAGCATGTTTTCTCTGTAATGAGCATCAATAAAACAAAGCTGCGCTCAAGGCTCACGCACAAGCACTTGAATAACATCCTGAAATTGGCTGCCAGTCAGGATGTGACACCTGATATCGATGCACTTGTGAAAGCTAAAAGATGCCAGGTTTCAGGAGTAAAATAAACAATGGGTAACCCCGCTTAAAATGCTGCATGAGACACTGCAACCTGATATAGTTTTGTGAAAATTATTGTCTTCTGTGGAAATTTAAATTAAGTGAACAGTGTGTGATTTACTGTCAGTCACTTCAGTTCATCAGTTTGGTTTGTTGAAATTGAGCTTTTATTTTTCTATTAATAAATAGCGTAGCCTACAAGGCAGGGAGTAACTCAACCCTCTTGAATAGTTTCTACCTCAGTTTGTATGGTTTGTTGAGTTAGCACAGGATTAATATGTGGAAATGACAAAGAATTAGAAGCATAAGTATGTTTTTGGATTAAATGCATACGTTTCATTAAGAGCCAGTTAATACAGATTTGGCAATAATTGCATGGAAATGATTTAAAACATGCCTTTAAGAAATGTGATGACGCTTCCCCTTTAAGACACTCGTTGGCCGTGTTTACGCATAGCGCTCAGCTCAGCTGAGCAGAGCCGAGAGCGAGGGGGGAGGGGAGAGAAGCAGAGAAATTAACAGTGAAATAGTTACAGAGACAGTTGGTTTAACGCCTGGAAAATAATACCCATGTACTTGGTGTCTCATGAGGACCATGTTTGAATAAGCCACAGCGGTTTTGGTGAGTTTCAGCTCGTTTTATTGATGCTTCGTTGTACTGTTTGCACTTGAATGAGTGACTGGTCGCTAGCAAAGAGGTAATCGCCTTAGCTAAACCAGAGAGAGACACTCTTCCTCGGCGCGGGAGACAACACATACGCACGCGACCGTGGGACACAAGATCGCGAGCCAAACCCACAGACTTGGTCCCTAAAAGACATCTTCATCTTCACCTTCATATTCATCGCTTCAATGAGGATTTGCCAGATGGATTACTGGTAAACTCGCTGCCAGAGAGGTAGGAGTGTTGGAGATATTTCACTGAACTTTAACTTTATTGAACTTGAACTGAAGTGTTACATGTTTACATTCTGTTTCATAATTGTCAATATTGTGATTTAAGGTGTAATATTGTTTTACTTTATTTGGATTTAGATGCTTTTAAATAGTGAAAAGGTTTTTCTACTGATGGAATTAATAGAAAAATAACGAAACCAAAATAGGTGCAACCTATTACCATAAATTGAGATAGTTGGTCACAGACCGGTCTAACATAATTTAAATCATCCTACCTGGATGAATTATTAAGGAAGAATATTTCTTATTCAGGAAAAGAAACCTGAAAAAGGGAAAGTGAATACCAACCCATACCTGCAGGATACGATAGACACTGTCTGAACACTGTTGTGTTTATTGTTCTTGTTTACTTTAAGTAAAGTACAGGCTTTAATTTTAAAGAACCTGGTCTCTGGTTTAATTTTAATCTGTCGCCCCACTCCATCAGAACCTAGAACTGGTCCAGTGGCTTTCACTGATTCTTGGGAATTTGAATAAAATGGGTTTTAATTTGGAAAATAAAAAGTTAGTTAAATAACAAAATCTGAAGGTATATCATTATAGACCAAGGTCTTGGCTGTTGAGCAATGTATCGGTGCAACCTCCTCATTTTGTATTTTCTTCATAAAATAGGCGTTCTTCCAGTTATTACTTTGTTTTTGTCCACACCGCAGACATGATAAAAAGCAAATACATTTTAATTTATTTTGTCTAATATGTATTTAGAGTTTTTAAATCATTTTCTGGCATCGTTAGTAAACATATGCTGTTAAATGTCGAATATTCACTTTTGTTCATTTTTTATACTGTTTCACGTGTACTCCTTTTAAAAGATCTAACATCATACAACGTTTACTTACATACCATCAAATATCAAATCATCATAGTAAAAAATAAAGTAATTACGAGTAGGAATAATGTAAAATGCATCACTGACATCATCTTCAACTGTCATGTAGTGTCCCCTACTCATAAAATAATACATTATATTCTTCTGTAAACTGTATATTGGAAGTGAAGAACAGATAACAAATAACAATTGTGAGCAATGTGGCAAACATTCAATAAGAAACATGTTCAATTAGCAATAGGCTATCATTAATAAAAGTACCCCTTAATAATCATCATAAGTAAAAAAAAAAATCATTACCAGTAGCAATAAGACAGCATTCATCACTGACCTCATATTTAACTGTCATGTAGTGCCCCCCACTCATAAAATAATGTAGATCATATTCTTCTGTAAACTAGACTATAAACTGTATATTGGACGTGAAGAACAGATAAATGAATAACTACGTCTTACAGTCTCTTTTCCATAAACTGAAATGTTTCAAATTAAAGAAAGCATTCTGTGTAAATGCCACAAAACACATCTGGCACAAAAATAATAATAATGATAATTCGTGAACTCCTGTGAGTATTCCCTGACTGTTTTACATCACTCCACCACTCATTTAGCTTTATTGGGAAGTATATGGTGTATATGTTTCTCCTCTATGAAATCCATGACTTCAGCAGACAGGTTGTATATCTCCCAGGTTGTTCTCTTGAAACTTAGAGTTGGAGGGACACTGCAGAGGAGAGAAAAGTTCTTCTTGTTCTTGTATTGCTTGCTGGGGCCATCTGACCAAAAGTGAATAGTATCAACTTTTGGAAACTTTAAACGAATATCTGTCAGGACTGGTTCCAAGTGAGTCCAAATGGCAGACGCATCTTGTCGCTTGAATTCTGATACTGTGCAAAAGCCTGTCTTCTGTTCTTTTGTATAGTACATGCCAGTGTGCAGGTTGAGCTGTGGGAGATTCTGACCAAAATGGCATGACTGCACCTCAGAAGTATACTTGCATTTCCACGCCTCAGAAAAGTCAACACGCACACTTGCTGTGCTATCATTGCACTTCTCGATCATGCTGCTGTACTCTCTGGTCTGGTTCTGAAATGAGCACACGTGTGTTGTTGTTTCTGTCTTCAGTTTGTCTTCATATCGTAGGAGAAGCTCTCCCAACAAGTCTTGTGTTGATCCTGAACTCGTTCCCATTGCTGGCATTCAACATTGGTCTGGTCTTGCTGTGGTGTGGGAAGTGTATGTTTGTGGAGACACCGGGTGCAGGAGCGCAGAAGACATGCCTCGCTTGTCTGTGAACAGCAGACAAGTTCAAAACTATCCTCCAGTTTGATAGGCTCGACGACACCATTTCTCTTCGGACTTCAAGCATCAGCTTAGCATTCTCACGGTACTTGGCGTGTCTTACGATCCGACGGTCTAGGTGCTGTGACATAGAATGGACGTAAGGCACAGAAGGATGAATAACTGAGCTTCACTCTTGGTTCCTTCTTGGTGAACTTTTTGTGGAGGTTCAATACTGTATCAGTCAGAATCATTCTCTGATGCTTTATTTCCTTCCGCGTGATTGTGTCCTGTTTGTCATTCGTGCTGCATTATGGTAGAAATCCTGAACCTTCTGAGTAGTGCTATATCGGTTGAACATCGCCATCGCGATGTGCGCGTGCGAGATAGTCACATAACATGACATGCGATATTAAGATTCCCCCCTTCAAAGTTCACTCGTGCTAAAACATTTCAACTTTGGAGCAACGTTTCACCCCTTTCCCAGTAAGCCAGCATGGTGTATTTGGTGTCAACGGATTCATTAAAATCTCTAGCTTAAAAGCTAAGTCCACTTCAGTGTCAAAAGTGTCACTGTTGCAATTTTTTTTCTCTTCTGTGCATCATCTTATTCTACCTATGATGCACTGCAGAACAGGCTGGCTAAAGAGACTTTGATCCCTAATGCTCTATTTTGATCAGATGAACAGATGATATGCCGCCCATTGATTGGATGCTAGACTCCAGTTTCTTTCACAGATGTTAATTAACACTGTAGAACCAAAGTTCAGGTAAACAAAATAAAACAAAATTGCCTTGTCTGGTGAAGTAGCCAATATTTTTTCAGAACCTTGCCTGACAGCGTCAAGTTCTTGTTCTTGTGGGCAGACTTCATGAATGAGTGCATTGTGGAACAGCTGAATTTTCTTGATGGAGGGGTTTTTGAGTTGGCTTCCCCGCAGCAGCTGCTCTGTTTTTTTTCAGGGTGATTCTTGTGTTTTTTTATTCCAAGCTTGTTCTTGTACCCAATGGTTTTTCATTCTGTTCCTTTCCTTTGTTACCTCTTGAAGTGTATTTTTCATAGCTTTCATCTCTCTAGAGTATCTGTACGAACAAGTTTAAGGGAAAATGGTAAACTTATAGGAGCTTGAGTGATCTTGAAGCATGCAGTAGAGCTGAAGGTTTGAAAATGGGGTCCTCAGGAATGTAGTTGACCTTGTAGTTGCCTGATTTTATTGCTTTTTATAAATATCTGATGTTGGTGACGAATATGCGGCAGGTCGCAGCACTGTGCAATTACACCATGGCAAAAAGATATCACACGTAGATTTTTCTTTATGGCTGGGTCATCATTACAGGTCTGCAGTTTTCTGAAGGCATCAGAAGTAATGCACCAGTTAACAAAATCATACACTTCTGCTGGTACATATTTACTGCACTGGAGAAGGGAAAGCGTGTCACCACCTGGGTAGAACTGAGGCTCATGCCTAACCTCTTCCATACTTCTCCTTAGGATACCTGCAGCCTTGTGTAGGATTTGATTGTCAGTGAGAGTCTCTGTTCTCAGTTGAGGCATTGGCTCCTTGTCCTCTGTTAGTTTTTCTCTTAGTATGGAAGCTCCTCTCATTGCGTGAGCAACAGCGACGGCACTAGAACAGATAAGATCTGATTTTCCAGGACGTTCAATGAAAATCAGTTCATCTCCGTAATGCTGGATCAATTTCTCTTTGAGTTTCCATGATTTATACATGCTTGGTCCTGCAGCTGCACTCAGTTTTGAAACATAGCTCTCGGTGACAGCATTCAGTGTTGTGACAGTCATATTCTCAGAAAAAACTTTGCTAGTTATTTCTTCAATTAGTTTAGTGAAAGCTTCTTCATATTCACTTAACTTTTTTTCAGACAGATATTTATGTCTGGCTGCTGAAATGTTTCTCTCTGAAATATAGTGTCCAAGGCAGCTTCTGTGATACTTGGCATCATAAGCAAAAAGATCTTGATTACAGTTGTTAGGACTGGAATAATTGGCCCTGCACGATCTGTGATATGAAACCTTAACCTTGAAGGACAGATAATAGATAAAAGATAATATTATTTAAATATATGAGTTAAGTTACACATTTGTATTACCTGGTATTTGCCATTAGGTTGGTGGTTTCTTTTGTTTGCAGCACAATCCATGTTTCTACTCAGGAGAGCTGTATGTTGTGATTTAAAATAACAGTCAAGTTCAACCCACAGCCCCTCTCCTCTGAGGGAGGGAGAGGGGGCGCCCCTCCCCCGCCCCCACACTTAAAGGCAAAATAAAACCACGTCATTTATTAATGGAAATCTGTTTTGATAAGATTCTCAAATTCAACATTCAGAACAATCTCTTCTACACATTCAAACAGAAAGTGTATTAATATATTGATGTAGTTGGGAATTACAAGCCTCTGAATCCAGAGAAGCGCTGCACAAAATGGATTCCTATGTGAAGTTGCTTATCATAACTTGCCACTCATAATACTCAGGTTTAGGATGTTGAAAGTACTGCAATATACACATCTCAACCTTCTAGTAGAGATGCGCTTGGCATTTGCGAGCATTAAAATTGTCGAGGGAGACGCATGGAAAACAACCAAACATTGCTTAGTGCAATTGAGTACGGTTCTCTATTTTGCTCATAACCACATTGCCCTTCAGAGGTAATTGTGGGTTCCATAGCCCCAACAAACACTCAAGAATTAATACATTTCTTTCAGGCAGGGCTAGACAATCTTAACTGAGAAGGAATTTCACTTGAAAACCTTTTAATTTTAAATACAAAAAAGTAAAATGTTATTTCACTATGAAAATTAATTTTCATGATTTATGCCTATTGTATCACTTCCTGCAAGTCTAATACTCTACACTCAATTTTACTGCGTTTCCTGCCGTCACTCATTTTCTCACCTTTCCAGCGTGTTGTCTCTGTAGGGGCTGTTCTCTCTCTCACGCACGTGTGTCTTCCTCCCTCCTGTTTCTCTCTCTCTCTCTGTGTGCTGTGTCTGTAACCCCTGCCCCTCCCCCACTGCTCAGTGCGGACACATAGATGTCACCACACATCACCTAGTTGACCACGCACGTGTGGCTTGAACAGGACACCTTACAAAGTTGAAAAAAACAATTCATATTTACCTTAATCCTCGTGTTGTCCTGGGGTTCTTGATGTGTGGATTATTTTTATCTGCCTGGAGAGCACTTCCACATATGAAGCGCACCTTTTCATCCAGTGTCTGTGAGTGTGGCTGGATTGCTGACTGCGCTGGCTCTGTTGACTCCATTATTAGAGTAAACTCTGGTAAATATGGAAAAATACAGTAAATCTGTGTTACCAATTCTTGGCCCAAGTCTGTATCTCTTTCCATCAAAAACACATACGCACACACGCAGTTATGCACACATACACACATTAGATTGCCTTTGCTATCTTATGCTTGTAGCTTATGCTAGTGTCTGTTTGCCTTGATCAGAACACCTGTTGCCAGTGATTAAAACTTACAAGTTGTCTTGCAAATAAAAGATAATATTATTTGAATATATGAGTTAAGTTACACATTTGTATTACCTGGTATTTGCCATTAGGTTGGTGGTTTCTTTTGTTTGCAGCACAATCCATGTTTCTACTCAGGAGAGCTGTATGTTGTGATTTAAAATAACAGTCAAGTTCAACCCACAGCCCCTCTCCTCTGAGGGAGGGAGAGGGGGCGCCCCTCCCCCGCCCCCACACTTAATGGCAAAATAAAACCACGTCATTTATTAATGGAAATCTATTTTGATTAGATTCTCAAATTCAATATTCAGAACAATCTCTTCTACACATTCAAACAGAAAGTGTATTAATAAATTGATTTAGTTGGGAATTACAAGCCTCTGAATCCAGAGAAGCGTTGCACAAAATGGATTCCTATGTGAAGTTGCTTATCATAACTTGCCACTCATAATACTCAGGTTTAAGATGTTGAAAGTACTGCAATATACACATCTCAACCTTCTAGTAGAGATGCGCTTGGCATTTGCGAGCATCAAAATTGTCGAGGGAGACGCATGGAAAAACAACCAAACATTTCTTAGTGCAATTGAGTACGGCTCTCTATTTTGCTCATAACCACATTGCCCTTCAGAGGTAATTGTGGGTTCCATACCCCCAACAAACACTCAAGAATTAATAAATTTCTTTCAGGCAGGGCTAGACAATCTTAACTGAGAAGGAATTTTACTTGAAAACCTTTTAATTTTAAATACAAAAAAGTAAAATGTTATTTCACTATGAAAATTAATTTTCATGATTTCCACCTATTGTATCACTTCCTGCAAGTCTAATACTTTACACTCAATTTTACTGGTTTCCTGCCGTCACTCATTTTCTCTCTCTCACGCGCGTGTGTCTTCCTCCCTCCTGTTTCTCTCTCTCCCTGCGTGTGCTGTGTCTGTAACCCCCGCCCCTCCCCCACTGCTCTGTGCGGACACATAGACGTCACCACACATCAAGTAGTTGACCACGCACGTGCGGCTTGAACAGGACACCTTACAAAGCTGAAAACAACAATTCATACTTACCTTAAAAAGTTAAAACAACAATTCATACTTACCTTAATCCTTGTGTTGTCCTGGGGTTCTGACCCCAAGTTAAATCTTTTCCCGTCAAAATTGTTTTTTTATTCATCAAATGGTCTGAAAATAATGGGGGTTGTCCGATACTATGCTCTTTGTGATTGAAATAAATTTGAGATAATTTGATTGAATTATGTCCAATCAAATTACTTAATAATTATTAATTAATTATTAATCCTTAATAATTGTCCTCTGGGGTCAAAAAAGACCCTGCAGCACAAAGTGGTGCGATGGAGCAAATTGTCACACCATACTGCTTTCCAAAACATCTTTGATCTTGGATGTTTGATGTGTGGGGTCAAACAATGGTTATGAGGGTTAGGGTTAGCCTCCTCACAGCAGCACAATGAGGAGGCAGAGGCAAGTCAGTGACAAATAAGGGTTTGCATTATGAGCAATTCAAAAATGTTATAAAAATTGTTTTAAAAGCTTGCATCAGGTTTGCTAAAATGTATATTTTGTATTTATGTTGGTTTCATGTCTGGTTTCAAAATATCACATGAAAATAGATTTTATTAGGATTATTTTAAATTAAAATTGTATGCGTTTTTGTATTATAGAGCAGGACAAATGCTGAAAACACTGTTTTGTAAATAATATTTGACAAATTATGTATAAATTGTAAAAAACATGTTAATACATTGCAATAGAGGATTACATCTTATTCCACATGAATGTTCCTGTATATTATACAATTTTTATGAAAAATACTGGTGACACCAATTGACACAAACCAGTTACACCACTTGACTATGTTGCTTCTACAAAGGCCATTGTCTGTTGAAGAAACTGGCACTAAAAATCAAGCATGACAGTGAACAAGGTCAATTGAACTTTTTAAAATTATTTTCAATGAAGAAAAAACATCAACAAGATTAATTAATTTTTACAAATTAAACATCCAAAAATCATGTGAAGTTGTTATTTTATGAATTAATTTAAAAAACAAACATCAAAAAATCATGTGAACTTGTGTTATTTTATGAATTAATTTGAAAAACAAACTTCCAAAAATCATGTGAACTCATGTTTTGACTGCGTCGAATTAGTGTAAAAACATGTCAAAAGTTGTGTGTGTGAGGTGGTGGTGGAAGGGATAGAGAGAGAGGGAGAATCGTGTGTTTAGGGCTGTGTGTGTGCTTGGAAATGTTTCCACTCCTCTGTCAGTTTTGAGTTACATGAGTTCAAAGGTTCTGGCTCAGAGATTATGTGCAGCACATTAGACTCATAATAGAACAGGATGTCAGGTAGATGAGGCCAGGTGAAGACATTCTTCCCATCCAGTTGTTGCATGAAGCTCACTTTTACTTCTTCACCCACCACCTGGATGACCTGTCCCACGAAAGGCTTACTTTCATATCTGACCAGAATGAACTTGCCTTTCAGATCCTGCTGACAGTTGGTAGATGTTGAGGGGAGGTCTTCTGATTGCAGGTTGCGGAGATCTACTGCAGTTGGATCATAGCACTTGCAGATATCAGGTCTGAAACATGAAATTTCCCTCCACTGAATCGCAGCTCGCTCTTCAGAGGTCACTTGTCGAATTTTCAGCGTACCTTTTACGGCCGGGACATTTGTTGGGACCGATTCGTCGTACTTGGATGCTTGAGGGCTGATCCTTCAGGAAGTTGTAAAGTTCCTCAGCTGTCTGCAAGTCAGCGCCTCTTTGGACTGCTGTGTCTGCAGTACGCTTGACAGCCCCTCCCACTACATCAGGAGCTCCTTTCCCATGCGATTTCTCACTGTAATTTCAAGTGACCCTTTGAAACCCACTCAGAAAAGGCATTGTGTTGAGAAGAACATTTTTTTTCTTGTTTCTGTATTGGGTTACTGGTCCATCACTTATGATATGTAGAGTGGTGGGTGTGTTACATTTGCCTATGGCATCCTTCAATACAGGCTCCATGTGAGCCCATACAGCACATTCATCATGGCGGGGAGAGGCAGAGAGAGCGGCATAGGAAAAGGATGATAAGGCTGTATACACCACACTTGCGTGGATTGTAACCTGCTAGCGGCTGCCCCCGAAGCGGAACGCCTGAATTTCACTGCTTGAGCTTACAGCCGTATTTCTCAGAAGTCTACACGAATGCAGACTTCATCCTCACGTAGTATTTCTTTCAGCTCGCTGAGTGTTTTGACTTGGTAGAGCCAGTTGAATTGGTGCTTAGCTAGAGAATCTAGCTACTTGTTAAGCAAAGCCAGCAGATCATCACACTTTCCACTTTGTGTGACTTTTGCAAAGTTAGTAAAGGTTTTGCCTTCTTCAGATGTGACTACTCTGGACCACTGCTGCCATGTTAGAACAGTCTCCTCCAGAGGTCCTTCAAACTCAATGTCATTATAGCAACACTTGCCCAAGCGCGATACATTTTGCCTCATAACATGCGACTATTCTCATCCCTACAGAGAAAGCTGGCCACTTCCTCTCTTTTCATTTGTGAGACTCTTATTGTTTTTCATTTTGTTCTTTTCACTGACCATTTTCATTTTGTCTTTTGCCAATACAGTTTCCTCTATCTTTTTTTGTCTTTTGTTTTGCTGCCGGGAGTTCCCTTTTAACTTTGCGAAGTTCAGACCTCAGCTTTTCCCTCTCTTTCAGCACTGAGCTATAGTATTTGTTCTTTCTTTCCTTTCCTTTCCTTGCAGGGGTTGAGGATGCTTGCAGCCTCTCTGTAACTGGCTGCTCATAGTCACGATCGTCCAGATGATTATGCATATGCCCTGGATTGTCGAGATGCTGAATTTGCTCATCTGACGTGTCCATAGATTGTGGGGTTAAGTTGAGAACATCAGCAGTCTCTCTGGTACTTTCTCCACTTTTCCCTCAACTTCTCCTGCTTTGTTTTGGAAAGCTCAGCTACTGGAGTATTCTTTCACAGTATTTCAAGTGTGTGTGTGTGTGTGTGTGTGTAAAAAAACACCTTTCGCGCCTTTTGGCAAGGTAATTGGCCCTTGCAGCAGGATCTGCACTGACTCGTGCTCTGTGACGAGCCACTTTTTCTTTGCTTGATAATGGCAGCTATAGGGGGAAAAGTGGCTCTGTTATATTGCAATAATTATGAAACAATAGAAAGTTAATACATGTAATTTTACAGATCTAAATTTTAATCTTTGACTTACATTTCTCATATTATTGGAGTTTTAAGTCTATTTAAAGCTGCTGTTCATTTTCAATATTGTCACTGTTCACCAACTTCATTCTGCTACATATATTGCACTATATATTGCTTAAAATTGTAAGTGAATGGAAGACATATATACAGCCATCCTCAAAATTATTCATACCCTTGCTAATTGTTGTGATTTTTTATTTTTGTGATGAAATGACTGCATTTTTTCAAGTTTGTTTATGAGTTATATGTGACCAACAAGTGAAAGAATGACAACAATACACAATTCAAGATATTCTTCATTTCAGGGGTGTTTTATTCATGGATTCCCAAAAAATGCCATGTTCAAAATTATTCATACCCTAGTCCATTGTCAATCGCATAGCCTTTGTTTTTTATGACTGCTTCGAGACAATTCTTGTATGTGTCCACAAGCTTCCTGCATGTCTCCTGTGAGATGTTTGCCCACTCTTCCTTTGCGAAAGCCTCAAGATGGGTCAGGTTGGTCGGTTTCCTAGCCTTCACTCTGGTCTTCAAGCGATGCCACAAGTTTTCGATGGGATTCAGGTCAGGACTCTGACTTGGCCATTCTAGGACGTTGACATCATTGTCCTTGAACCATTTCTTCACTACCTTGGCAGTATGTTTAGGATCATTGTCTTGCTGGTATGTCCAGTTGTGGCCAAGCTGGAGTTTCTCAGCAGATTCCTTCACATTTTCATCAAGGATCCTGATGTAATCCTCCTTTCTCATGATTCCTTGGACCTTGACAAGGTTCCCAGTGCCACTGGAAGAGAAGCATCCCATAACATTATGCTTCCACCACCGTACTTGACTGTACGAAGAACCGACGAACAGTGTTCTTCGGTTTGAATGCCTCTCCTTTCTTCCTCCAGACATATTCAGCATCCATATGGCCAAATAACTCCAACTTGGTCTCATCAGACCACAGGATAGGTGACCAAAAGCTGGGATCTTGCTTCAAATGACCTTTTGCAAAGGACAGAGGTTTTTAACAGTATTGAAGCTCTTGTGCTTGTTGATTATGCTGTGGACGGTTGCCACAGGGACATCATACTGCTTTGAAATGGCCTTGTAACCCTTTCCTTCACTGTGGGCACGCACAAGACGTTGAGGTAGGTCCTCACTGAGCTCCTTCTTCTTGACCATGACGACCAGAAATTAAGAATGACCAGAACACTTTTCCTCTATTCATACTCTTCTGGGAAGATGCAATTTTTTTTTAAATCAGTGTTTAAAATATGTTCAACAATGTTAATGGTATTTATTCCATTGTAACATCTTAAAAGAACCACATTTTTGTTGAGGTATTGTCGGGGGTATGAATAATTTTGGACATGGCATTTTTTGGGAATCCATGAATAAAATACTCCTGAAATAAAGTATTTCTTGAATTGTGTATTGATGTCATTATTTCACTTATTGGTCACATATAATTCATAAACAAACTTGAAAAAGTGCAGTAATTTTATCACAAAAATAAAAGATCACAACAATTAGCAAGGGTATGAATAATTTTGAGGAGGTCAAATGTCAAATGGTGTAACCAGTTACATCATTTGACATTTCAATTTAAATTCAAATTTAACAGGCATTATGATGGACACCTATGTAAGCACGTGGCCTCGGTGTGAAGATTTCAAACACATTTTTAAAAATAAATTTTTACAATTATTATGAATGATAAATGTTTTCCTGGGGTCATACCATTTGACATGTAACCCTAAGCACACCTGACCATACCTTAAAAATGTCAAATTATCAAGATTGCCAAGAGAGTTACTAGTCTCGTCATGCAGCAGTTAGGCTTATCAGGGGTCCTTCTCTGTGATATAATTTCCTGTCACATGGTCTTTTTGCACAAATTAACAAAATGGCTCCTTGAATGTTGGTTACACCACCTTGACACTTTAGGAAGTTGACTTGACAGACACAATTCTCCAAATTAATTATAATATTCAGAACAATGGCGTTCCATTGATTTTATTCATTATTAAACAACACAAATGTAAGATTATGCCAAAGTAGCTGATACAGTGTTTTATTGAGAATTTCACCTTTTTTGAACAAGTTTAACTATTTGGTACGATGTTTTTACGGTTACACCACATTAACATTTGCCCCTCCAGGCACGACCCAGGCTCAGGCCATCAACTGCGCAACGAACCAGGCCCCTCCATCCTCTCGTTGAGACCCCCCGGTGTTCGGGTGCCCAACTGCTGGATCCGGCGTCTCTCCATTTTTCTTCTCTGGGCTGTGCACCACCTGGAGTTACATTGTAAAACGGTGGCGGTCAGTGAAGACAAATTATGTTGTAGGAAACGTCTGACCAAAAGAGTGTGTGTTTTTCTTTTTAGAAATGTTTGTGAAGAAATGGTTTGATGAAGAAATGGTTCTTTAGTGTAATGCATTCACACACAGGTGCATGCACACACTTCTCACACTGTAGTTGTTTGTGTTGTTTTTATGGTTTTGATTGTTAATACAGTGTTGACACTGTTCCAGCTCCATTGTAATACATGCACACACAGACGTTCACTCACTCACACACATTCCTTGCAGTTATTGTGTTTTGTATATAATTGCGTCTAATATGTTAAGACATTGTTCTTTTGTGTAATGTATCTGCACACACACACTGCTCACACAGTTGTTTTGTTTCTTACAGTGTTGAGAGATTGCAGCAGAGTTTTATAGGGCTGTATGCTCCATTTGTAATACTTTTGCACACAGGCGTGCGCACACACACACTGTATTGTTTATTAAAAGAAGTGATTGTTATTTCTCCCTGTGTTATGCTGGTATTCTTAGTTATTCTGACAGAATTGTTTTGCATTATTTCATAAATGTATGCCAGAATAGGTGCGAGGTTGGTCTTAAAAAGTCCTAAGTTTGAGTCGAAATTTTCATATTTTTCCATTATTTTGGTTAACTATGGCTTTTTGTTTTTTGGTCCGTAGGTGGCCATCGTGACGTTTCGTCCGGAGTAGGAGTTCTTCAGGCAAGCCACCCCGGACAGGTAAGTAGATGTTGTTTCTTTGTTGTGTTGTGCCAAACTGATGTGTCTCAGTGTCATTCCCTTTTATACCCTCCTGTCTGTCTGAATTTAGTTTGCCAATCCTTATGTATAAGCCCCTCCCCTTTTAGAAATCCAATTATAATCATTTCTCCCAATACTTTGGTTCTTCTTTATCTAATATTAGGTTTAAGTTTAGAGTATAGGGATAGGGCTAGAATAGAATAGAAATAAGAATTAGGTTTTGTACTTTTCCACCAATTAGGGTTTGAGTTGAGAGAAGTGGGTTAGGGAAGTGTCACTAAGAAAAATCAAAGTTCCAGAAAGTGTTTAGGAGCACGTTTCAGGCCATTCTGAGTCGATTGGGACACACATGCTGAGGTATAGGAGTTGTTGTCTGGACTCTTTAGTACATGGTAGTACATAGTATGGCCTCAGTGGTCCCAGGGATCCCATAGAATTCTATTGGATCCCTGGGACCACTGTGTATGTACTATGTACAAATAATCCAAAACAAAAACGGAAGCCAATGCTTGTAATTAGAGAAAAAAAAAAACAGGATGCCACATGGGACTTACACTGCCTGGTAAACAAAAACCTGGGTTAGGGTTCATGAAACTTTCATTAAGCGATAAATTATGCCGTATACTGTTGGGGTAGCATCCCCCGGCACTTCAGATGCCCTTGACTTTGTCCTTTGGACTGTCCTTAACAGATGTCTCCAGCATCCTCATTCTGGTCATGGGGATATCTGCGGAGCACTTCAGGGTTAGGGTTTGGGTTGGGTAAAGTGTATGAGGGTTAGGGTTTGAGTTTCTATCCTAAACCTAACCATCTAAGGCCTATGTGCCTAACCCTAACCACTTGACATCCAAGTCTTGTCAATAGTCATGACATTTTATCAACCCTAGGTGGTCAAGTGTGACTGTAAGTGGTCAAGCGTAACCCTAGTGTGAGCCTAGGGTTGTGTGAGCGTAGTGTTATGTCAGCCTAGGGTTGTGTGAGCCTAGGGTTGTGTGACATAGGGTTGTGTGAGTGTAGGGTTGTGTTAGCATAGGGTTGTGTGAGCGTAGGGTTATGTGAGTGTAGGATTGTGTGAGTGTAGGGTTGTGTGAGTGTAGGGTTGTGTGAGTGTAGGTGTACGGGTTAGGGTTAGGTGCCAGGGGTAGCATCCCCCGGCACCTTCATGAAGCCTTCATTTAAAGACAAATTATGCCTTATACTGTAGCGAGCTTCGAGGTAAAACGCGTAAAAACAACGAAATAAAGTTAGTTAGTGTCCGGTTGAGTGTAGGGTTGTGTGAGTGTAGGGGTATGTTAGCATCCAAGTCTTGTCAATTGTCATGACATTTGAACAACCCTAGGTGGTCAAGTGTGACTGTGAGTGGTCAAGTGTGACTCTAAGGTGTCAAGTGTAACCCTAGTGTGAGTGTAGGGTTGTGTGAGCGTAGGGGTATGTGGGGGTAGGGAGTGGTTAGGGTCAGGGTAAGTGTCTGGATAGGGCATCAGTTGTAAGGATGTCAAACACTGATGTGCCAAAGAAATAAAACACAGTCATCTGTTGCTATGCCTCAAAGACAAGTGAACGTTTGTCTTGTTGCAGTGTTAACACATGAACTCAGGCCCATTGTCAGACATCTACAGCTCCATCAGAGCCTTGATGTCATCGATGCGAGACGTTTTCCTGTCAGAGTCTGTGGAGCGAAAAGCCTTAGGGTTAGATATGGGGAAAAAAACGGCATCCACCAAGGTGGAACCGTAGGTGCACGCTCCACTACCGTGGACTGACCCATCTCCTAGTCCCCTTGTGCTTTCCAAATTCCCCTGGTTGGGTTAGTTTAAATAGGCAAACAAGTAAAGGCGCTCATAAAATGAGGATATTTCCCATAAAGAAAACTTTTAAAATACTAATCTATTTTTTGTTGTTGTTGTTTGTTGTTGTTTATTGTTGTTTAGTCATTGTTGTTTAGTCATTGTTTTTCTTCTGTGTCCCTGCAGGTGGCGATGTTTCGGTACTGTTTGTTCCTTCTGCAGGCCCGGAGACACAGGTAAGTATAGTCAGGTAAGTCTATTTTAGCTTTAGGTTAGGAGATGTTGTTCCTTTGCATGTCTAAGCCAAACTGATCTTTTTAACACTGTTCCACTATTTATACTCTACCCTATTTGCATATTATTTCAAATTGAGTTTGTCTATGTTATATTTAACTAGTTTTTAGATGTATTTTTAATCCAATGAATTGTTTTTAACTCCAATGAAATTGTTTTTAACCCTATTTCCTATATCCCCAATTAGTTCTATATATGAAATTATGAATTTAGGTTTTAAATTTAGTGTTTTTATGAAATATATATCTATTGCCCTTTCTTCCTTTCCCTTTCCCTTTCCAATACCGTCTTGTTTTAAATTCTGCTACCCATCCAATTGTCTATATATTCATGTTTGTTAATAAATGTATTTGTAATCCTTATTCCCTTATACATATTTTTCTGTTTCTTCCATTTTCCATCCTTACCTAATCCACCTTCCTCTACAGTGCACACTCCACAAGTGAAATCATTCCCAGAAGCAGGGTCAGTAGGATTTACCCTTTGTAATTACTCCTAGTAATTATAATTCGGAAAAAATAATGCTATTATAAGCATTTGGAAGAGCGATTCCATAAAGGAAAGAGATTAGGGTTAGAGGAAAATAACTGCATAAAAAAGGGTTAGCTATAGCGAGGGTTATGGAAGGCTAGGGTTAGCTATAGCGAGGGTTATGAAAGGCTAGGGTTAGATCAAGCGAGGGTTATGAAAGGCTAGGGTTAGATCAAGCGAGGGTTATGGAAGGCTAGGGTTAGATCAAGCGAGGGTTATGTAAGGCTAGGGTTAGCTATAGCAAGGGTTATGGAAGGCTAGGGTTAGCTATAGTGAGGGTTATGAAAGGCTAGGGTTAGCTATAGCGAGGGTTATGGAAGGCTAGGGTTAGATCAAGCGAGGATTATGAAAGGCTAGGGTTAGATCAAGCGAGGGTTATGGAAGGCTAGGGTTAGCTATAGCGAGGGTTATGGAAGGCTAGGGTTAGCTATAGTGAGGGTTATGAAAGGCTAGGGTTAGATCAAGCGAGGGTTATGAAAGGCTAGGGTTAGATCAAGCGAGGGTTATGAAAGGCTAGGGTTAGATCAAGCGAGGGTTATGGAAGGCTAGGGTTAGATCAAGCGAGGGTTATGTAAGGCTAGGGTTAGCTATAGCGAGGGTTATGGAAGGCTAGGGTTAGCTATAGTGAGGGTTATGAAAGGCTAGGGTTAGCTATAGCGAGGGTTATGGAAGGGTTAGGGTTAGGGGGTTAGGGTTAGGGTTAGGGTTAGGGGAGGGGAACTGAGCCTGTCCCCCTCTACTTGTGAAGGGGACAGGAGATGCACGCTCCATCCCCCGGTCGTACCTGCCCCCCCGGGTCCACCCTAGGTGTGGGTAGGGTTGGCGAGGTGGCTGGCGCCTTTTGCCATACCCAACCTCTGTCCACCCTCCCTGTGTTCTTCCCCACATTTTGGGTAAGAAAAAATAACCACTTGTTTTGATCGCGGTGTATTTAATTAATAATGAATTTGTTTTTAACTATTTATTAGTTTAGATATATATTATAAATGAAATCTATATGAAGTATAATATGAATGAAAATAAAATTAACGTGTGCCTAGGGGCAACGTTTCGAACTGATGGGTTCTTCTTCAGGCCTGGGCACACGCGGTGTGAACTGGTTCCTTCTGGGGTTAGGGTTAGGGTTAGGGTTAGGGTTAGGGGTTAGGGGTTAGGGTTAGGGTTAGGGTTAGGGTTAGGGGGTTAGGGTTAGGGTTAGGGTTAGGGGTTAGGGTTAGGGTTAGGGTTAGGGTTAGGGTTAGGGTTAGGGTTAGGGGGTTAGGGTTAGGGGTTAGGGTTAGGGTTAGGGTTAGGGTTAGGGTTAGGGGTTAGGGTTAGGGTTAGGGTTAGGGTTAGGGTTAGGGTTAGGGTTAGGGTTAGGGTTAGGGGGTTAGGGTTAGGGTTAGGGTTAGGGTTAGGGTTAGGGTTAGGGGTTAGGGTTAGGGTTAGGGGTTAGGGTTAGGGTTAGGGTTAGGGTTAGGGTTAGGGTTAGGGTTAGGGTTAGGGTTAGGGTTAGGGTTAGGGTTAGGGTTAGGGTTAGGGTTAGGGGGTTAGGGTTAGGGTTAGGGTTAGGGTTAGGGTTAGGGTTAGGGTTAGGGTTAGGGTTAGGGTTAGGGTTAGGGTTAGGGTTAGGGGGGGTTAGGGTTAGGGTTAGGGTTAGGGTTAGGGTTAGGGTTAGGGTTAGGGGTTAGGGTTAGGGTTAGGGTTAGGGTTAGGGTTAGGGTTAGGGTTAGGGGTTAGGGGTTAGGGTTAGGGTTAGGGTTAGGGTTAGGGGTTAGGGTTAGGGTTAGGGGGTTAGGGTTAGGGTTAGGGTTAGGGTTAGGGGTTAGGGTTAGGGTTAGGGTTAGGGTTAGGGTTAGGGTTAGGGTTAGGGGGTAGGGGTTAGGGTTAGGGTTAGGG